>NC_079212.1:37229355-37519036 GCF_029633865.1 Lampris incognitus
ATCGTGTTATACATGTGCACTCCTGCTCAACTTTTCATTCTACTTCTGGTAGGCTACCAAACTGACTGAACATTTTTGGTGATTCGCAGGTGAAAATGAATCATGAATCAGGAACACTTTATTTGTCATTTCACTTCATGCACTTGCATATATGAAATGAAACGAAATGCCGTTTCCCCCCAGCCTACAGCAGTACAACTCAAAGACAAAAACACATCCAAAAACTACAACAGCACACATATCCAAACTAACACATATGTATAACCAAACTAAAAAATTTTTTTAAAAAAAATCACTGTCCAAGGGAACAAACGCCAGCCAGGGTGACTGTTGGAACGGCCGGTCTGCATGGGTTAGCGGTTTGCTTAGCCCGCCCCGCTTCCATGGCCTATCAGACTGCCCTTGGCGTTTCCTCCTCGGACGCAGCTCCACGTAGGGGCTGTGGTCCCCGGGCCCACCAAACTAATCAGACCAAGCTCTCCCAGCAGATCCAGCGTCAGCTCTCCCAGACCGCCCTCGGTATTAACGGAACTGCCGATAGGCATGGGTTAGTGGTTAGTTTAGCCTGCCCCGCTCTCTCAGCCAATCCAGCGCAGCTCTCCCAGCCATCAAACGAAAAACGAAACTTAGACGCAGACAAAGGCTGCTGCAAATGTGAATTTGCACCATCTTCCAACACCGGCACTAAGTGAGGTCGCTGCAAACGCGAATTCACCCAGCCAAATTGCTGCCTCTGAGAGCAACAACTCTTCCACCAAATCACACTGTCTCACCATCCTTCATAAATAAACCCCTTTTTAAGTATGAAACTGGAGATCAACTTGCCTTTAAAAGGAGATTGTTGTGGATAACAGTTTCATTAAAATTTTTCTTGCATGACATTTTTGTCATTATCACTGCTTTTATCTCATTGCTCTTGACCAAACTGATAATGTCAGCAAGGCTTTTTTGAGGGATAGAATGTTGAAAGTGTGACAGCTTTAGTAATTACAGACCTGACATCTTAATTTGCCCTAGTTCTCTGACATGACATCTTAAATCCAGCATACAGCATTGCCTCGAGCACATAGTTGATGTAGCAGACCAAATTTTGTTTCATAGACCATCTACTTCTGTACATTATTGTCAGTCATTCATGTTTCTTCCAATTTTAAATCAGACATAAGTAAAAGATAGACATCTAGCTCATCAGCATCTTAATTATGTGCTTCCTTCATCCAAAGATTACTCAGATATGGACTCCACATGGAGGGAGCAACATACATTCCCATCATACAGAACAAGGTCATTATTGTTTCAATGTGTCTTCATTCATTAACATTACATTCAATAATAATCAGACATTTATAAATACGTTTCAAAATTGCATTATTGCACTAGAGTAATTTGTGTTACCCTAGCTTTAACCTGTCACATTATGCAAATAATGGCTTGATGTAGCAACTCATCTGACTTGTAATATAGATCCCATCTTCTTTTGTAGGAACATGTGGTTGGATTGTGAGCAGAAACCGAGGGCAGATAACTTGAGCTACCTCCCAACCTGTCTTGGTTTGGAAACTAACTGTGCACTGGGCTGATGTCTTGTCCAACTATGAGGAATAGTTTTTTGTAGCCAGCTGGACATACGTAGGAGTACTACTTCCACTATCAGGTCAATGTAACAACCAGTACAATCTAACAAATAATGCCACAAACACAATGTACACTTACTTATTTTAGCACTCAAATAGCACAGTCAAGCCATGCTTTAACATGAGCTTTTTTCAAGCTGTTTTTTTTCAAAAAATCTATGTCACCCATGGAAGTTTCTATAATGTCACCAGTAGTCATCTTGCTTGAAGCAAGTCATGCCAGCTGAACCAGCATCATCTCGTTTTTCCCCTCTTCTGATTGGCTGACTACCCATAATGCTACAGATGTTGAAAAAAAATCCACACAGTGAAGTGGATGAAGAGCAGAGGTAATCAAAAAAAACAAAACAACGGAGGCCCTGTTGTAACAATGATCATGCTGTGTAGGTCAGTGGTTCAGACACAAGGTGACGTATCGCTGGTGTTGACAGTTTGTGGGTGCATCCTCTGATGTGTTTTTGCTTCTTTCAAGTAGCTCTTATGTACTTGAAATATTCATCAATTCATCTACAATCTATCAACATATACTGCTCAAAAAAATTATGGGAACACCTAAAAACACAATATAGACCTCGATGAATGAAATATTTCAGCTGAGAATCTTTATTTATTAGACAGAGGAATGTGTTTAGAGCAAAATAACCTAAGAATGATCAATGGAAATCAAAATCATTAGCCCATTAAGGTCTGGATTCAGAATCATACTCAAAATCAAAGTGGAAAATGAGAACATAGGCTGATCCAACTTCTGTGGAAATTCTTCAAGACGATTCAAAATGAGGCTCAGTAGTGTGTGTGGCCTCCACGTGCCTGTATGCACTCTCTACAACGTCTGGGCATGCTCCTGATGAGACGACGGATGGTCTCCTGAGGGATCTCCTCCCAGACCTGGATCAGGGCATCGGTCAACTCCTGGACAGTCTGTGGTGTGACATCGCGTTGGCGGATGGTACGAGACATGATGTCCCAGAGGTGCTCGATTGGATTCAGGTCTGGGGAACGTGCAGGCCAGTCCATAGCATCAATGCCCTCGACATACAGGAACTGCTGACACACTCTGGCCACATGAGGACGAGCATTGTCATGCATGAGCAGGAACCCAGGGCCCACTGCACCAGCATATGGTCTGACAATGGGTCTGAGGATCTCATCCCGGTACCTAATGGCAGTCATGGTACCTCTGGCTAGCACGTAGAGGTCTGTGCGGCCCTCCAAGGATATGCCTCCCCAGACCATCACTGACCCACCACCAAACCGGTCATGCTGGAGGATGTTGCAGGCAGCAGAACGTTCTCCACAGCGTCTCCAGACTCTCTCACATCTGTCACATGTGTTCAGTGTGAACCTGCTCTCATCTGTGAAGAGCACAGGGCGCCAATGGCGAATCTGCCAACCAAGATGTTCTCTGGCAAAGGTCAATCGGGCTGCACGGTGTTGGGCTGTGAGCACAGGCCCCAATTGTGGATGTCGGGCCCTCATACCATCCTCATGCATTCTGTTTCTCACTGTTTGAGCAGAAACCTGCACATTAGTGGCCTGTTGAAGGTTGTTTTGTAGGGCTCCGGCAGTGCTCCTCCTGTTCCTCCTTGCACAAAGGACCAGATAGCGGTCCTGCTGCGGGGTTGTTGTCCTCCTGCGGCCCCCTCCACGTCTCCTGGTGTACTGGCCTGTCTCCTGGTACCTCCTCCATGCTCTGGACACTGTGCTGGGAGACACATCAAATCTTCTTGCCACAGCACGCATTGATGTGCCATCCTGGATGAGCTGCACTACCTGAGCAACTTCTGTAGGTTGCAGATACCGCCTCATGCCACCTCTAGTGGTGAGGGCACTAGCAAAATGAAAAACTAACCAAAGATCGGCCAGAAAAGATGAGGACAGGCAAATGGTCTGTAGCCACCACCTGCAAATCCATTCCTGTTATAGGGGTTGTCTTGCAAATTGTCTAATTTCCACCAGGTGGAAATTAGACATTTTACCAACAGGTGAAATTGATTCACAAATCAGTGTTGCTTCCTAACTGGACAGGTTGATATCTCAAAAGTGTGATTGACTTGGAGCTACATTACATTGCTTATGTGTTCCCTTTATTTTTTTGAGCAGTGTATATATATATATATATTGTTCATGCCACCTCTTTCTTCGCCATTCTTTTCAACGACAGTGCCTCCCTCAGGCAGCAGCTCTCATGGACAACTGAAATGCCCCCTTCCCCACCAAAATCCATGGGAAATGTTGCTTTTACAGTGGTGTGCCCATGGAAAGTGAGATGGGCTTTAGGAACTGTTTTTGAATAAATATTGAAATTTGTAAATCTGAATATAACTAACACACCAAATTGTTTTATCTGGCTTTATTTTTTATTACTCAACCTAACTACATATATAAACTCCTCCATAGCTAAAACTTTTTTTTGACACCCCCCCCCCCTTTTGTCCCCAATTGTATCCGGCCAATTATCACACTCTTCTGAGCCGCCTTGGTCGCTGTTCCACCCCCTCTGCCGATCTGGGGAGGGCTGCAGTCTACCACGTCTCCTCCGATACATGTGGAGTCGTCAGCCGCTTCTTTTCACCTGACAGTGAGGAGTTTCACCAGGGGGACGTAGCGCGTGGGAGGATCACGCTATTCCCCCCAGTTCCCCCTCACAGGCACCCTGACTGACCACAGGAGGCGCTAGTGCAGTAACTAGAACACATACCCACATCCGGCTTCCCACCCGCAAACATGGCCAATTATGTCTGTAGGGACACCCAACCAAGCCGGAGGTAACACGGGGAATGAAACCGGAGATCCCTGTGTTGGTAGGGAATGGAATAGACTGCTACGCTACCCGGACGCCCCCCCCCCCCCACACACACACACACAGAGCTAAAACTTTGATATTTTCATGAATGATTAAGTTTCTAGATGATTTTCCCTCCTAACAGATTATAGGCAACCCCACCCACACACGTTTTTATGGATATTTTGAATTTTGATTTTTGTGATGACTTGTGAACATTGTTTTTGCTCTGACTTATTTTATAAACTCATAGTGAAAATGAAAACTTTCCAAAAATTTGGCATCATTAGAAAAAGAAAAGAAATTTGGCCTGATATAAATGCTACAAGCATGTTGGTTAAACTCACAAATTAATTTATGAATTTCTTGACTCAGCAAAAAAAAAAAGAAGAAAAAAAAAGTCATCTGTTATGTTTTAATAAAACACATATTACCTATTGATACCCTTCCCTATCACTGTTTTCAGGTCATTACACCATCTGCTCCTGACTTCAGAGACAGCTTCTGTCCTGTGAGGTGGGTGACCCAGAGCAGACTATTATGGGCAGGCGAGGCTATTTCAAAGTCCAATAAACCATTGCTGACCATTAGTCAAATTTGCCATTATTGTGTGAAAAGTTTGGCTCAGATGCCTTTTTCATACTGTTAAGGAGGAATTCCACGTTATTCTGCTGATAGTCATTACACTGGAAAACACCTTCAGTTAAAGGTGGAACGCATTTGAATGCATACCAGCATACCACAGACTGATGCAGCAGTATGATTAGATGTGCAAGATATTTAAAGAAAATGGAAATATTTCAAGATAACAAATCTGAAATCACAACACGTCTGTTAAAGGTCACAGCCCACTCAGTTAAATCCAATCACATTTGGTCCTGTTGTAAACTGAATAAAGGGCTATGGGTCATCGATTTTGTGACCAAGTTTTTTCCCCTTCTTTTTTCATCATTTCATCATCAGAGCTGTGGTGAATACCCATAGAAATAGTTGATTTCCGCATTTATCATCAGTAATAATGGGAGAAGGAGCTGGAGAGAGACAGATGCAGAAAGAGGAGGTACAGACACAGCGGGTCACAGCAGGTGAGAGAAAGGGACAGATAGAGGAAAGAGAGCTACAAAAATTACTTGTAGCAGGTACTTAAAGGTATGGTCGACACAAGTAAAAATTTGAATTTCCTTATATACCACCACTCTTTAGTGCTCTTTTTATCATCCACCAAATTTTGAGTGCAATGAAAATAACTGTGATAATATGGAGCTTTTAGGGGATTGTATTTCCGCATGTACACACACACGCACGCACGCACACACCCATCCACCCACACACCACCACCACCACCACCATCATCATCATCGGCGGTCATTCGGGGTCGAGTATGACTGTCCTCCCTCTGGGTCTTCAGGTGGGCGTAGAGGCCGATCCTGGAGCCGCATAATGGGAGGACGCTTGTGCGTGACAGCTTTTTACGTGGAGTGGCTGATGCACCTGCAACCACAACACAGTCCTTGGCAGGGGGTGGACAGAGTCTAATGGCATGGCGAACCAAGAGGATTGGGGACCACCCTCTGTCTCTCTCTCTCTCTCTCTCTCTCTCTCTCTCTCACACACACACACACACACACACACACACACACACACACACAGACTCCAAGGAGCCTGTGAGGGCACGGCCCATGCCCTGACTATTAACCAACTTTGGCCAATATGGCAGAAAGAATTTCCCGACTAGAACAAGCTCAACTGCATTGAAACTGCTTCTTTTTTTTTTATAAATGTATTTCTAGTTTTTCACCTTATCCCACCCGATTAACCCAATGGCATATGGCCGGAACTCTTGTCGAATAACTCCCCTGGCTTACGTTTCCACAGGAAGGAGATAGCCGTAACACCAGCTTCCTTCAAACTCGTGTCGGCTGCTCTCGCTATTTTCCACGCTGAAGCCTCGCATGGACTGCATTACCCTCAGGCCGCGAAGGAGACGTAGGGAGAAAGCTTTCGGTTGCTTGGCTGCAGGCGCCCGAGTGGGCCAGAGGGGTCGCTGGAGAATGATAAGTCCCCGAACACTACACCGATCTACACCCACTATCCCTCGGGTAACAGTGGCCTAATGAATGCCTTACCCCGTGGACGCTCTGGCCGTGACCGGTTACGGCGAGTCTGGGATACGAACCTCCCAGCCGCATGACGAGCGGGTTGCAAGAACGGTGGTTTATTCCGCTCGGCCATCAGAGCGGCCCGACACTGCTTCTTTAAATCAATAAATTGTGATCAATTTTCTTCATATCACTTCTGAAATAATTCAATAATTAATACAAATAAAATAAAATAATAAAACTAAGAAACAGTTTCTGTGTCCTGTCTACATTTACCAGACATTGCAATTCACTTCACTGGCATTTTGCACACAAGTGACATTCTTACAGCAGAGGTGTTCTGCACTTTTATCATATGCTAGTATTCAATTTGTCTATTTCATAGGGCAATAACATAATCATAGTGCATAATGACTATGTCCTAGATTGAGAATAAGAGAAGCAGCTGATGAGATGAGTTTGAAAGAAAGCTGCTCTGGTATTTTGTTGACTATTTCCTTCAGTTGTGTACGGAAAAAGAAGACTAATCCAGGTTTCCGCTGGTGTGAGGGTGATAACAACAGTGTTGTCATTTCGGTGGCAAATCTTTCAAAAAGGTTATGCTCTTCAACCTACCTTTGGAAACCATGCATGCTTTTTTTTTTAAAATTTTCACCATGGTTTGAAAGAACACTACACATTTCATAACACAATGCAATTTCATATACCTGGAATCAGGCTTGGGCCGATCAAGATATAGTTGGAAATAGATCTGTTTCCATGAGACAAGTCCCAGTATTTGTGACTACGATCGGAAATGGGGTTGATGACAGCTATTTTTCTAATTCAATCATTCTGACGCTCATCTAGGCATCCTATCTTACGCGCGTTCATCTTTGTCTACAAGGGCAACATCCCGACCTAATATGCTCTAATATGGAAAGGCAAAACTTTCGTAATCATATTAGTTTCATCATTATCAATGAGAGTTTTTCGATCTCGTATGGTCAAAATAGTCTGGCAACAGTTGTATTCAGAAAAAAATATTGTAAAAAAAAATGTAAAAATGATCCCAGATCAGTGGTTATCCAACAAGTCCTTGTACTTTTAGTGGTTGTTTGAAAATTCATTACTGGAGCATTGAAATTATCCCCTGCTGTGATTAGTTTCTAATTTAATATTAAACGTGACATCCACTCATGTTATGGCATGTTATTTCTCTCATATCCTTCCTCCTCTCTACTCCTTTAATCCTTATCTGTTGCCTTTGATTTCTTCTCTCCTCTTCATGTTCCTTTCATCTCCCGTGTTGGTCCTTTCCTTCCATTCTACAACTTTCCTCTCCTCCACTCTCCTGCCCTATACCTTTCCTCTTGTCATTTTACACGCTTTCAAATCACTGTTTCTTTCTCATCCATTTATTCTACCTTTGTCCTTCTTCTCATCCTCTCCTTTCTACTTACTGCTCACCTCTTATTTTCTCTCCACTCCATTCATCACTCCTTTATCCTCCTCCCCTCTCCTCTTGAATACAACAGTTCTACAACTCCCCCCTCATCCACTCTCCCCTTGTTTCCTTTACCTCTTCTCTCTTGTCTTTTCCACTTTTTCAAATCCGTTTCTTTCTCATCTATTTGTCCTTCTCACCTTTCCACCACTTATTTTCTCTCCACTCCATTCATCTCTCCTTTACTCCTCCTCTGCTCCCCTCTAGAAAACAATTCTGTTCCTCCTCCCTCTTCTCGCCCACCCCTTCCACCTTTTATTTTTGATTCACTCTCATCATCCCCCTCCTTCATTTCTCTGTTCCTTTCCTCATCTCACCTCTCCTCTCCTCTCTCATATTGTGCTATGTGTATCTATCTGTTAAATCATGCTAAGATTGAAGCACAGGTAAACCTGCGGGGCATTACTGTCTGACACACCTGTGACGGTGCCATCAGGCCAGCTGCAGGGTCGTCAGCTGGGAAATACCCTTCATGATGTTTGGCTCCATTATCACTGGAACATCTAGGGGTGGTGGAGCACTGCAACTGACCCTCGGATGCCCAAGGTCCATGCCTTCCCCACTCCTTGTCTTTCCTTCTTAGTCAAAGCCAGAACGTCCCCTTCTCTGCCTCCTTGGTAAGCTCTTTCATCCCTTTCCTGCCTTCATGGGTAGACAATCCCATGAAGCTTGCAGCGACTTCCACAGGAAAGGTGACAGCCCTACATCTGGCTTCTCTGCACTCAGCTGTCAGCTCTGAGTACTTTTGCTGCTTCCTGTCAAAGGTTGCCTCCATCCATTCCTCCCAATGGACTGTGAGTTCCATCATGATCACTGCACTGGCTGTTGTGGACCGTAGCATGATGTCAAGCAGAAGAGAGGTTGTGGTCATCTCATTTGGGGACTTGAGCTGCCACTCAAGATCGACCTTCAGATTCCAGTCACACCAAGGTGTTCAGGAATGCCTTCCTCTGAGTGGTGGTCTATGCTGCACCTCCTTGGCTGATGAAATGAATCAGTCAATGTTTTAATGGAGGGTGGTGATTGCTGGCCTCCAATCTGCCTGACCTCATGACTTCAGCCAACTTCTGGAGGACTTGGTAGTGTCGCCATCTGTATCTGCCCTGTGGAAGTGTTGTCATGCAGCTAGACAGGATGTGATGCAGCCTTGGGTTTGGGGTATCACAGAGCTGGCATCTGTCCTCTGAGCTGTACCATATGCACAGATTGTGGGGCTTGGAATTGTGTCACAAGTGGACCTGATGAGGAAGCTCAGCCTGGCCTGAGGCATCTTCCAAATGTCAGCCTAACTTATGACTCTCTTGACCACACCTTCCCAGGCTGTCCAGCTTCATTGCTGCCACTGCTTGATCACCTTGATCTTGTAATGGTCCTCCTCCTTCCTGACCACTTCGGAGATTCTTCCTTGTGGCTGAGGACCACATCTTGGGAGCTGTTCTCCAACTCAATCCAGCCCTCCCTGACTGTGTCCTGCCAATGATATCCTGGTGCTTCAGACAGCTGATGGTCTGGTTGAATACTTAGCCCTCCACTTATGACCGTTTCAAAATGGGGTATTGATTTTCCACAAAAAATGGTCCAACAAGTCCTTCAGCTCTAGTACAATCCATGCCTTCTGTCTGAAACCGAGGTTGATTTAAAACTGAAGTGTGTTCTTTCCAAACAGGTCCTTGTTGGAGAGACATCAAGGTAGGCCCAGCTATTTCTGGATGTAGTTGTTGGCCTTGGAGTCCATCTTCAGTGCTGTGGTTGAGGTGATATCACATATCTTTAGGGGCCAAATCAGGCACTGGTACAAGGTGAACTGATAGCACCGGACCTTGAATTTCCCTGTGAGATGGCTTTGGTCCATCCTTTCCAAGCCTTCAGAGAGCTGTTTCTTGAATGTGGCAGCTATGTGTTTGCCGGACAGCTCAGTCATATTCAGTGTCCCCAGGCTTTGGACGGGTTGTTCCAGCAGCAACGGGATTATTTCTCCATCGATGGTGAAAGAGATAATACCAGCATTCCTGGTTTTGTTCCGGCTTGAGAAACTTCAGAGACTTGACTGGTTTGATTTTCATCCTGGCCCATGAGAGTTGTTCTTCCAACCTTTTGAGGAGCTGGGCAGTGCAGGCAACTGTTTGGAGAAGGCTGGTAACATCATCCATGTAGCTAAGCAAAGCTGGTAGCCTCAGGCCTGACTGTGCTTGGACTCCTTGGACCATCTGTCTCCCACCAATCAGGATGATTTTGAAGGCAGCAGTGAAGAGAATGGGTGAGACTGAACAACCCAGGGCTATGCTTTTCTCAAGCTGATATCAGTTAGTTGCAGCCTCTGTTGTTGTATAGCAGATGGGGAAGTTGCCACAGTTGCTGGACAGTAGGTTCTGGATGCAGGATGGGATGTGAAAGAACTAAGTCGAAGGTGATGAGTTTGTGGGGGACTGAGGAGTAGGCATTTGCCAAATCCAGCCAGACTATGTGAAGGTCTGATGTCTCAAGTTTGGCAGTCTGGAACTCCTCCCACGTCATGGTTGAGTGTTCCATATAGCCTTGGAACCCTGGGATGCCTGCCTTCTGACAGTTGGTGTCAATGTAACTGTTCTCCAGTGGGTAGTTGGCGACTCATTTAGCCACCACAGAGATTTTCCCTTTCATGTTCAATGTTAAGTGCAATGCCTCTGATCTGGTCGATGTTGCAGGAATCTTGCTCCTTTGGGATGAAAATGGTGATAGCTCTGCACCACTCTGCTGGAATGACTTAGTTCTTCTAGGCCAATCTCAATTGGTTTCCACAGCAGCTTCAGCACCATGGGGCAGTTCTTAAATACCCTGTAAGGGAGGCCAGTTGTCCTGGAGCTGGGGCAGACCTAGTCTTAGCAACCACCTGGTTGATCTCAGTCCACTTGGGTGGTGTGGTGTGAAATTGAGAGGATGGTTCGGCAGGGGGAGGTACATGTCCTGGAGAGCAAAGAGGGAGTTTCTTCTCTGGATTGCCTAGCTGGCCCTTGATGTGTTCCTCAATTTCCTGCTCAGTAGCCTCTAACTTCCTGCTGTTCCTCTCCTCCAGCAGACTCTGGGTGTACTTGAAAGGGTCTTTGAAGAATTTAGCCCTCTCCTTCTTGCTTCAGTACTTGCGGATCCATTCTGCCCTCATCAGGGTCGGTAGCTGGCCTCTGATCAGATCTGGTTCCAGAGTGCCTTAGTTTCTTTCTTCTCCTGCTCTGTCACCTCCCTCTAGGACTTCTTGAGGAGTCGCCTCTCCCTCACCAGCCTGAGGATTTCTCTCTCTCCTTACTATCTCCTTCAGGGTGTTCTTTCAATGGACCACCTCTCTGAACCTCTCTTTGGCTTCCTAATAGATGATGTTGCCAAAGAGGTTCAGCTTAGTTGCTATGCTGCCTCGTAGCTACCTTTCCAATATTGTATGAAGGTTCCGGTCTGAACTTCTTCAGGCCTCCTTGTCCTTGGCTTTGGGTCACTTCACTTTGGCTCATCGAGTTGGTCTCCCTTCCTGCCTTGATTCATTTGTGGGGTTGTTGCTGGGTGTCTTTTCTTGGCGCTCTTTCTGGGGCTGTGCACCTGCTGTTGGCTGTGCACTTGCTGTTGGCTGTGCACCTGATGCTGGCAAGGCTGCTTCTCCTCCTCAGAGCTCAACCTGGCTCTGATTTGTCCTATCTGACCTGCTGGTACAGTGCAAGATTGGATTTGGTTATTCTCGCAGCACTTTGCCTAATCACTCAAAGCAACAGTAGAAGGAGAGTCTCCATACTTGGGGGGCAAATTGAGAGTGCCAGGATCTGTCAGTGAAAGTCATACCTCCGAGAGCACTAAATAAAAATGGCCTTGAAAGATGGAAAACTTTTGAACACAGATGTATGCTCACATACATACTGATACTGAGAATCATAGATACTGAGGAGAATGCACACACATACTATGTGCAAGTTTGCAACCACATAAACAGATACAAATGTACATAGGTCAGAGATGAGGGCAGATTTTTCAGCAAAATTTGTACAAACATACTGTAGACAAAGATTTTTGATTTAGCTTCACACACACATCGAAACACACACACAAATGCATACACATATTGACACCCACGCCTCCATGCACACTAACACACATGCATACATGCACCAATCCACACACACACACACACACACACACACACACACACACACAACACACACACACACACACACACACACACACACACACACACACACACACACACACACACACACACACACACACAAACATAGCAATGGTCATGTCTCTGTGTCTGGACATTTCTCTGGTTGTGTAGGTTCAGCTGTAGAATACAGATAACTTATTAAAATATGCAGAGAGAGATAGAGGTGAAACCTGTACTTGTCCTTGTTTGTGCGTGTGTGTGTGTGTGTGTTCGGTTCGAATCCCCGTGTTACCTCTGGCTTGGTCTGGCATTCCTACAGACACAATTGGCCGTGTCCTTGGGTGGGAAGCTGGATGTGGGTATGTGTCCTGGTCATTGCACTAGCGCCTCCTCTGGTTGGTCGGGGCGCCTGTTCAGGTGGGAGGGGGAACTGGGGGGAATAGCGTGATCCTCCCACGTACTACGCCCCCCTGGTAAAACTCCTTACTGTCAGGTGAAAAGAAGCGGCTGGCGACTCCACATGTATCGGGGGAGGCATGTGGTAGTCTGCAGCCCTCCCTGGATTGGCAGAGGGGGTGGAGCAGCTCAGAAGAGTGGGGTAATTGGCCAGGTACAACTGGGGATAAAAGGGGGGGAGGGGGGATCCCAAAAAAAAAATCATGTAGGACTCATACAAAAATAATCCCTCTCTATCATCAATTATGACCCACTTGACAAGTGTAGTGGTGTCTGTATCTACAGAGACCATTTCCTTTGCCTTTATTTTCTTATTTTGCTATATACAGGATGTCTCTGGGTGTTAGCCTTTGGACAGCAGGACTCTAAAAAAACGTAGTGCCCAGGGCCCTGTTTCAGTAAGCGGGTTTAGCGGAAACTCAGTTAGTTGACCCAGAGTTGACATGCGCAGTTGTTTTCGGTTTCACAAAGCCAGTTTAACTCTGAGTCAGTTACTACAGCAACTTTATTCTGAAAAGTGCCCCACCTAATTTGTATTTTGTTTTTACAACAGTATGCAGGCCACATCACAACTTTTCAAATACAAACTGAGTCGACTTAAAATAGATTATGACGTCTGAGGACAACTAAGAATCGGAAAAAGTAACAGCAGTCAATTACAAAGAATTGTACCACTATAAGAAACAGTGTGGCAAGTTGTGTCTAAGATGGATGGGTGGGCTTACTGAGCTAACACTGGCAAAAGGATAATTGTACATATTTGATTAATTTGAATAACTAACCTCTTATGTAGGCCTTTGTGTCCTAGGAAGTGGTTGGGTCAGATGAGCTTCCTCCTGAGATGGCTTCTGCCAAACCTTCTTGCCAATGAGGATTATGTAGATTAAACAAACATAAAATCCTCAATGTCTTACAACAGCATATACTTTCAGGTGCACTCACTCCAATTTTTTGGAGGAGTTGCAACCCCCTCAGCTCCATGGAATCTACCCAGATGGTACAGCTAAAGGTGAGAAATGTCAGTTTGTGAGTGAGTGACTGAGTTAGAAGCCAGGTCAATGAAGTGCTTGGCATCTAAAAACACTCCACTTTGGTACAAAGTGTTATTAGTGTAATGTAAACAGCAAAGCACCTATGATTGCTGAGCAACTGTAGATAGAAGTCGTCTGGCGGGGGGGCGCTGGTGAGCAGTAACATGTGAGGACGTCTTTAGATTGAGCTCCTGATCAGGGCGAACTTTTCATTAATATTTTAACTTTTCAGATCAAACACAGATAAATTAGGTTTAACACACACGATACGTAACCGCTAGCACACCGGACTCACAACCCTGTACTTGCATATTGATCATCTAGAAGACGCGATGGGCAAAAACAAATCCAGCAGTGACCAGACCGCTAAAGCCTCGGGCTCTGTGAAAGCCCCGGACGAGGAGTCTACAGACCTATCTGGGGTGATGGCTGCCATCGCGAGCAGTGAGAGCAAGATCTTGGCACGGATAGATTCATTCACAGAGGATCTGAATGCAAAAAAAGACGCTATAAAGGCCGGCATGGCGAAACAAGAGACCCGTCTGAAAGACGTGGAGGACGGCCTGAACACATACTCAGACAAGACCACGAATATGGAGGAGGACATCGGCCAGCTAAAATCTGAAGTCGCTATGCTACGCCAGAAGGTAGACGGTATGGAGGGGCGACAACGCCGGTGTAATGCACGCATTATCGGGATAAAGGAGGGATTCGAGACCAGCGGAGGCCAGCAGGCTACTATTAGCATCGCTAAACTACTGCAGGAGTTACTGGGCCTCAGCGTCACCCCGACCCTACACTGGGCTCACCGCGGCCTGCGGCACTCGACCAACAAAGGAGAACCCCCCAGGATCATCGTGGTGAAGTTTCACTATTTCTCAGAGAGGGAGGAGGTTTTCCGCAAAGCTGCCCGTTCAGCTCCGTTGAGCCTGCACGGCAAGAGAGTGAGCATCTTCCCGGATTACACCGCGGCAGTGGCGAAGAAGAGAGCGGCCTTCACCGAAGCTAAACGGCTCCTCCGGAGCTGCCAGGGCGTCAAGTTCGGGATCCAGTTCCCGGCGGTGCTTCGTATCACTTCATCGTCCGGCCAAGAAAAGCGGTTCGAAGACCCATCTAAGGCGATGGGTTATATCAGGGAGAATCTAAAGCCTCAGGACAATGTACAGTAAGATGTTGATAAATTCCAATATATTTGTGGCTAACTGGTATTGGCGGCTAATTGATATTAGCTGCTAAGTGCCAACAGCTAGCGGAAGTAACTAGCTAAGACACCAAGACAACAGGGTAACGTTATGGTTTAACTTTATCTATTTACTTTAACTTTTGTAATTTGAGACTCACAGATAATGTTACATTTTTCATTTAATAAGAATGTCTCATACCTGCTGCCCATTTAAAAAAGCTATTTTTCTGTTTTATTATTATCGTGTGTGTGCATGTATATGTGTGTATGGATGCTAATTATTATGAGACCCGTAACAGTGCTTTGGTGACGACTGCTAGGGCGACACCCAGGTCAGTGTCACTTACCTACAATGGAACTGTATTATAACTGCTGTTATATGGGTGTAGATATATTTTCCTTCCTTTTCTTTTTTTTAATTTTAATTTAAAAATTTTGTTTTAAATATGGGTGTTGATATATAGTTCTTAGGTATATAAATACTTTTTGGATTTAATATAATCTTAACAAGACCACTGTTCGCCCTGGTTGGGGCTTGTTAGAGGGTTTTTATATGGTTATTTGCCAGGTTATACTAGAAATGGGGGATGCGATCTCTAGGGAATTAGTAGATCAGCATGGGTTCTCAAGGCTCTGTTTTTGTTTTGTAGCTAGTAGGCAGGGACTTTTTCTTTTCTTTTCTCTTTTCATTTTTAGAAAAAATGTTTGACACTCAGAATACAGGTTATCTTCGTTTTTTGAGCTGGAATATAAAGGGAATTCACAATCCAGTAAAGCGTAGTAGGGTTTTTGTACATTTAAAATCTTTGAGAGCTGATGTCATGTTCTTACAGGAAACCCACCTTCGGTCAAGTGAACACACAAAACTAAAAAAAGCTTGGATAGGACAAATTTTCTGTTCCAGGAATGAGAACAGAATGCGGGGCACGGCCATCTTGATCAGGAAGGGTATCCCATTCGTTCCACTGCTGACTATTTCTGACCCCAGGGGAAGGTATGTGATAGTGACGGGTAACCTGTATGGTACACTTGTGGCACTGGCAAATGTATATGGACCAAACTGGGATGACCCACTTTTTTTCTCTAGTTTCATAGCAGCCCTCCCAGACTTAAATAATTACCGATTAATATTGGGGGGAGATTTTAATTGTGTATTACATCCATATTTGGACAGATCAAACCCAAGACCTAATAGTAAAGTTTCGAAGGCAGGTGCTGTTATCCATTCATTTATGGAATCCTACTCTCTTTTTGATCCCTGGAGAAGAAACAACCCAACTACTAAACAATACTCCTTTTTTTCCCCAGTGCACCATTCTTACTCAAGGATTGATTTTTTTCTCCTGGATAGTAGGGTCCTTCCTATGGTTAGGGGGAGCCTATATAATAGTATTGTTATTTCGGATCATAGTCCTGTACATCTAGATATAGGTTTCATAGACTGCCCTAAACCCCAACGCACCTGGCGATTTGATCCTCTATTACTGTCCAGGGACTCCTTTAAAATTTTTCTCTCCCAGCAGATAGATATCTTTATGGGATTCAACCATACTCCAGATATGCCACTAACTATTGTTTGGGAGGCTCTCAAAGCCTACCTTAGAGGCCAAATAATCTCATACACAGCACATGAGAGAAAGAAACATAAACAACGTCTAAAAGAACTGTCCCATAGTATAGCGGAAGTGGACCGTTCATATGCCGATTCCCCAACACCTGAACTTTATAAGAAAAAATTATTATTAAAAACAGAATTCGACAATCTCTCCATTAAACAAACAGAACAATTATTCTTTAAATCAAAACAGACATTTTATGAGCATGGAGAGAAAGCTGGAAAACTATTAGCCCATCAGGTTAGACAGTCCATAGCCGCTAACACTATTTCTGAAATTTGCACAGCAGCTGGGGTAAAGACTGCCGACCCTGACACCATCAATAACCAGTTTAAACAATTTTATATTACCCTTTATAGTTCAAAACTGCCCAGCGACTTGTTGCATATTTCAACTTTTTTAGACGGTCTGACCACACCAAAAATTGCCCTTGAAGACAGAGCATAGACAGACAGAGAGATATCAACAGAGGAAGTGATACAAGCAATTAAATCCATGCAGAGCAACAAAGCACCAGGTCCGGATGGTTTCACAATTGAAATGTATAAAGAATTTGCTACCAAGCTGGCACCAATACTTAACCTGATGTATCAGGAAATGTTTAACCAACAGAAATTGCCCCAAACTATGATGCAGGCAATCATATCAGTGTTACTTAAAAAAGAAAAAGATCCCCTAATGTGTGGCTCCTACCGTCCTGTAAGCTTGTTGAATTGCGACTACAGAATCCTTACAAAAATCTTGGCCACCCGTATTGAAACTGTTGTCCCAACGGTTGTTAACCCTGATCAAACTGGTTTTATACCAGGCAGGCAGTCATTCTATAACATGCGCCGCCTATTTAATGTACTATACACACCACATTCCGTAGAACAGACAGAAGTAGTGATTTCTTTAGATGCTGAGAAGGCATTTGACCGCATCGAATGGCAATATCTATTTGCTGTTCTAGAAAGGTTTGGCTTTGGTTTCACATTCCTAGCATGGGTTAAAATATTGTATTGCTCACCGACAGCCGCAGTGCGGACGAATAATATTATTTCTGATTATTTTTCACTCCATAGGGGCTGCAGACAGGGCTGCAGCCTCTCTCCTTACTTGTTCGATTTGGCAATTGAGCCTCTCGCTATAGCTCTTAGGGCAGAGGATGGCATTAAAGGTATCTCAAGAGGTGGTAAATTGCATAAGGTATCACTTTATGCAGATGACCTGTTGTTATATATATCCAACCCAATAGAATCTATACCAAGACTATTACTTACCCTGGATAACTTTGGTCGCCTGTCAGGTTACAAGATAAATTATTCAAAGAGCTTGCTTTTTCCGATTAACCACACTGATAGAGACTACTCTAGCTTTCCATTCAAACTTGAACATAATGTATTTACATATTTAGGAATCAAAGTCACTCATACAATGGGGAGGTTATATAACCATAACTTTAAAACACTAATAGAACGAACAAAACAAGATTTTAAAAAGTGGTCAGCGCTACCAATTTCATTAGCGGGCCGCATTAATATAGTTAAAATGACAGTCTTACCCAGATTTCTCTATCTTTTTCAAATGATTCCCATATTCATACCTAAGACAACTTTTCAACAATTAGATAGATTAATTTCATCATTCATCTGGAACAATTCAAACCCCAGGATGAAGAAAATATACTTGGAGGTCCCTAAGGAGACAGGGGGATTAGGTTTGCCTAACTTTATTTGTTACTACTGGGCTGCGAACATTGTAAAACTTTTACATTGGGCATTTACATATGAGAATCAACAGGGTACAGATTGGGTTCACATGGAACTCTTATCCAATCCTTTACCGATACTCACCTCTCCACTACCACATAATCGTAACATACAAATAACAAACCCAGTGGTTAAAGCTTCACTTAGGATATGGCTCCAGTTTAGGAGGCATTTTGGATTAAAGCATGCTAGCGGTCTTTTTCCAGTAGCAAATAATCAATTCTTCTTGCCATCTGTGTTAGATAACACATTTCAACTTTGGCATAGAAATGGACTGGTGTTTTTCTGTGATCTATTTAAAGATGGAACATTCGCCTCATTTGAAACACTTACCAAAGACCATAACATACCCAGATCCCATTTTTTTAGATACCTTCAAATCCGTAGTTTTGCCAAGAAAGTGTTTCCCTCATTTCCGTATCTGCCAACCAGGAGCCAATTAGATGTTATTCTAGAGAAGGATCCCTTTGGGAAAAAACGGGTCTCTATAATTTACACACTGATACAGGGATTGAAACGGATATCCTGGGACAAAACAAAAACTGCATGGGAGAGAAATTTGGGTGTAGAGCTTTCTGAAGAGGCATGGCGGGACAGCTTAACTCGTATTCATACGTCTTCATTGTGTATACGACATGGGTTAATTCAGTTTAAGGTGCTTCACCGTCTTCACTACTCGAGGGACAAGCTTGCCAGAATCTTTCCCACCACAGACCCTAGCTGTCCGAGGTGCAGTCATAGTCCAGCCTCGGTGGGACACATGTTCTGGGCATGCCCCTCCCTCAACAGTTATTGGGGACAGATATTTAATGTATTCTCACATATCTGTAAACAGACCATAAACCCCGATTTTCACACAGCCGTCTTTGGCATACCACCCCCTAACTGTAAGGTCACAACTTTGCAGGCAAATGCTCTAGCATTTGCCTCATTACTAGCACGCAGACTTATCCTATTTAACTGGAAGTCAAATAAAGCGCCATCATTTTTGCAGTGGTTGAGGGAGGTGCTGTCCTTTCTACCTTTAGAAAAGCTCCGATATAAAATATGTAAAACCCGCAAAAACTTTAGTTTGACCTGGAGTCCTTTCATAGACTTTATTGAAGGGTTTCCCTTTTATTGAATGTACTTTTTATTTACCTGGTTGTAACGAAAATACTTATAGATATATGTGTACAACTTTATATTTTCTTCAAAAATATGGTTATTATGTGGAATTGGAATAAGAAATCCCTGCGTAGTCCTTTTTTTTTTAGCCTTGGGGGGGAGGGGGGATTCCTGCATGTTTATTTTTGTTGTTGTTGTTCATGTGCTTTGTATACCTGTTCCAAAAAAACTTGAAAATTGGAAAATAAAGTTTATAAAAAAAAAGAAAAAGAAGTCGTCTGGCGAGCATTTGTATTGAGGTATTGTCATCTGTGATTGGGAATAGGTAGTCATGAGTAGTTTGAGTATTACATATCCAATTCAAGGAAGCCTGTGTTTACCAGCCTGCAATGCCCACATAGGCAAAGAATAATACCCACATGATTGCAAAAAAAAAAAAGAGAAACGATGAGGCAAAAGCCCTTGCCATTAATAGAGGGGTTGGGTGGGGACACGGTATATTGATGATAATGGGCCAACATCAGCTTCCTCTTTCAGGTTTACTACAGATAATGGCCAGAACTGCAACTCAGTCTCTTGTGTTGCTTAAGTCAGTTCCTGGTCTCACTGCCAAGTAAAAATGCACTTGAAAACAACTGTTACATAATGAAATGTTTACAGGCACTATTTCTCATTTCTTTAATTAACGAAAGGCACGTCTAATCCATTTCACCTCCGGCTGATGTACAAATCAAGCTCTACCATCACAAATGGCTTTATTGTCTGTCTGTTATCCTGACAAGAACAGATGATACAGAGCTGGCTGTATGTCATTGTGACAAGGTTACGGTACTCTGGAAGAATTGCTGTGGTACACTGTGTAGTTTATTGTTTAACACATGATTATCAAACAGGCCCTGTACTGCGTTATTTAATCCTCAAGTATTTAATCTGTGTTATTAAATATGCAAGTATTTAAGTACTGTACTATTTGGAAGCAACAGTACAATACTAACCAATCTCAATCATCAGCAGTCAAGAGTTCAACTCTTTTTTTAGCTTTTCTCTAATCTTATTGTCATTACAACAATTTTGTCAGTTCTCATGCAAATTCCACTGGATGTTGGTGTTTTCTTTTAATTACACAAACGACTGGGGGGGGGGGTGACCAGGTGTCCCACTTTATGCGGGACTGCACAGCATTTTTATCCCTTCTTCCCGTGTCCCACATATTGATTCAAGATTCTTTATTTATGTCTCATTACGAAAGAATGAGAGTAAAATTCTTGAGTTTCAACTCCCCAACACTGCAGCAACAATAGTAACTTAACAACAACAAAACAGAACAAAAAAAAGGCAACAATAATAGTGTAAGATGTATATAAGGTGCTACGTGTGTGTGTAGGCTCAGCCCCAATAAATGTGCACATGTGTTTGTGTAGTTGTCTGCATATCCGTGCATGTCTGTGCATGTCAAGCTACTTCTGTGTGTGTGTGTGTGTGTGTGTGTGTGTGTGTGTAAACTGGCGATCTGCTGAAGAGCAGAGGTCAGTACCATCAGTCCGGCACCAGACTTAATGTCTTTTAATGTTCTTTGTTCAAAAGCCTGGTTGCTTGGTGTAAAAAGCTGTTTCGGAGCCTACTTGTCCAGGCTTTGAGGCTGCAGTACTCATGACAATAGGTGAGGGTTGTAACGAAGATTGACTTGTAAATTGATAGCTGAGCCGGAAGGCAAAGCTCCCTCTTCACCACAACGGTCTGGACAACATCCACATTACTGCTGATGCTGCACCAATCCACCTGTCAATCTCTCGCTCCATCCTACCCTCACTCATGAACAAGATCCAAGATATTTGAACTCCTTACCTTGAGGCAACAACTCACCTCCTACCGGAGGGAGCAATCAACCATTTTCCAGTAGAGAACCATGGCCTCAGACTTGGAGGTGCTGACTCTCATTTCACAGTCAGCTGCAAACCGCCCAGTGCGTGCTGGAGGTTGCATTCTGATGAAGCCAAGAAAACCACATCATCGGTGAGGAGCAGAGATGCAATTCTGAGGTTCCAAAAATGGACACACTCCTAACCTTGGAGTGTGTACATTTTGGAGTGTGTCCACCCAGCCTTGAGATCCTGTCCATAAATAACACAAACAGAATTGGAGATCAGGGACAACCTTGGCGGAGTCCGACACCCACTGAAAACGTGTTTGACTTTGTGCCGAGAATGCGGACACAGCTCTCACTTTGATTATACAAGGACTGGATGGCTTGTAGCAACTACCCCAGTATTCCATACTCCCACATTATCCCCCACAGAGTGCCCCAAGGTACAGGTCGTAAGCATTCTCCAAGTCTACAAAACACATGTAGACTGGCTGGTCAAACTCCCATGCCGCCTTCAGCACTTTGCAAGGGTAAAGAGTTGGTCCATTGTTCCACGTCCAGGACGGAATCCGCATTGTTCCTCCTGGATCCGAGTTTTGACAATCGGTCGGGGCCTCCTTTCCAGCACCCTACAGTAGATTTTCCCAGAGAGGCTGAGCAGTGTGATGCCTCGATAATTGGAGTACACTCTCCAGTCCCTTTTTTAAATATGGGAACCACCACCCCAGTCTACCACTCCACAGGTACTGTGTCCCCGACCTCCATGCGACACTGAAGAGGAGTGTCAGCCAAGACAGCCAAACAATGTCCAGAGCCTTCAGCATCTCAGGGCAAATCTCATCCACACTGTTGCTGTGCCACCGAGGAGCTTCCTAACTACCTCAGAGACCTCTGCCAGGGATATGGGTGGGACTTCCCCTGAGTCTTCAGACTCTACCTCCTCCACTGAGGACGTGTTATCCGGGTTCAGGAGCTCCTCAAAGTGTTCCTTCCATTGCCCGACAACATCCCCAGTCCAGGTCAGCAGTTCCCCTCCCCGGCTGAAAACAGCCTGAGTCAAGGCCTGCTCCCCCTTCCTGAGTCACCGGATTGTTTTCCAGAACTTCCTTGAGGCCAACCAAAAGTCCTCCTCCATAGCCTCTCTGAACTCCTCCCACACCCAAGTTTTTGCTTCTGTGACAGCCGAAGCCGCAGCCCTTCTGGCCTCCCGGTACCTGTCTGCTGCTTCAGGAGACCCCTGGGCCAACCAAGTCCAAAAGGCCTCCTTCTTCAGCCTGATGGCTTCCCTCACCACCAGTGTCCACCAGCAGGTTCTTAGGTTGCCACCTCAGCAGGCACCAATGACCTTATGACCACAGCTTCTACTTGCCGCATCTGCAATAGAGGCTTTGAACATGGCCCGTTCAGACTCCATGTCTCCAGCCTCTCTCAGGATTTAGGAGAACTTCTTCCGGAGGTGGGAGTTGAAGACCTCATGGACAGGAGCCTCCCAGTTCACCCTCACTACACGTTTGTGTTTGCCAGGTCTGTCTGGCAGCCTTTTCCACAATCTGATCCAACTCACCATCAGGTGGTAATCAGTTGAGAGCCCTGCTCCTCTCTTCACCCGAGTTTCCAAAACATATGGCCACTAATCTGATGATGTGACCAGAAAGTCTATCATTGATCTCCGGCTTAAGGTGTTCTGGTAATAAGTACACGTATGAACTACCTTATGTTCGAATACGGTGTTTGTCATGGCCAATCCATGACTCACACAGAAGTCCAATAACAAGGCACTGCTCGGGTTCTGATCGCGGCGGCCGTTCCTCCCAATCATGCCCCTCCAGGTTTCTCCATTACTGCCCACATGAGCATTGAAGTCTCCCAGCAGAACTATAGAGTCCCAGGCAGAACCCTATCCAGGACATCACACAGAGATTCCAAGAAGGCCGGATACTCCAAACTGCTATTCAGCGAATAAGCACACACAACACTCAGAGCCTTCCCCCCAGCGACTCGCAGTCGTATAGAGGTGACCCTCTCATTCCCTAGGGAGAGCTCCAACATGGCGGTGCTCAACCAGGGACTTGTGAGTATCCCCACACCCGCTCGGTGCTTGTCACCTTGGCCAACTCCAGAAAAGTAAAGAGTCCAGGCCCTCTCCAGGAATTTGGTACCAGAGGCGATGCTACGTGTGGAGGTGAGCCCAACTATATCTAGTTGGTACTGCTCCGCCTCCTATACCAGCTCAGGCTCCTTTCTTGCCAGAGAGGTGACATTCAGTCAGACAGTCTGCAATGCCGGAAGTTGGCACACCCTGGTCGCCACCTTTGCCTGCCACCCAGCTTGCATTACACCCTATCTCAATGCTCATCCCTGTGGGGGTGGGTCCACGGGGTGGTGGGTCCATGTTGCTTTTGTCGGCCTGGGCCCGGCCGGACCCCATGGGCCAATGCCCGAACACCAGATGCTCGCCAGTACGCTCCCTTCCCAGGTCTGACTTCAGGAGGGGGCCCCAGTTTCCCTTTTCCGGGCAAGGTGCTGTAGCTCTGCAGCAACCTGGTGCCAAAAAAATAATCACTCAGTCAGATGCTGCCAATTCAATCTTTGTTGAGTCCTGTCCTGTTTTCATGCTCCTTGGTAACTATTGCTAAGTTAGACATGCAATAGTTTCAGGGGCTGGTTTCCATTAAAAACCTATTGAGTTTAATTTCTATTTAATTGATTCAGTACTTCAAAATATAATAACTTTGTCTCTGTAATAACAAACATCTTGGGCACAGTACAGTGACTGAGCATGATATGAATTTTTGGAAAACACTGTCAAGGCTGCCTGCCGCCCAGGGTGCTACGCTGTCAATGCATGATGGGTGTAAAAACCAGTGTACCAGCTGAGCCACTGCCATATGGAGAAAGTGGTGTTGCCCAACAAAGCAGCGTCACTACCTTGGGAAGTATGGACCACTCAAATTTTCCACTTTGCTGCTGCACTCAAGGTGCAAACTATTTCAACTTTGTTTGCCACTGACCTCTCAAAGCGCATCCAATCAGATTGCAGCTCTGTGTGATATATACTAGCTATCAATGGCTCTGGTTAAAACATTTGGGGACAACTTAGAGCTATAATTATGTGGATAACTAAAGAGACAGATGCGGTGTGGGTGGGAATGGAGCAAAATGCATTTCAAAATGTACCTTTGGAATCACTTCCATTCTTGACTGAAAAGGCTCAGATAAAAAAAAAAAAGATTAGTAATGACTGGATCAAGGGAACAATCAAAATATGGTCAGTAGTATGGAAGAAGTTTAGACTGTCAAACTCCATTTGTAGGGCCACTAAAATAGCAACAAACCCGGATTTTTTTTTACCATCTATCACGGATTCAGGATATAACAAATGGGCAAACAAGGGGTTAATATACATCCGACAAGCGTTCAATGGGCAAACAACGAAGTCATTCGAACAACTTACACAGGAATTCAATTTACCAGCCCATGACTTTTAAAAATTCCTACAACAAAGACATTACCTTCAAAAACATAAGGAATGGGAAAATATTTGTAAGACACCATCCAAACTAGAGAAACTGTTAATGGCGTATACAGAGGAAACGACAAAAAAAAAAGAGGCATCATATCAAAAATGTATAAAGCACTACAACATGAATCTATGAATAACGATATGGATGTCAAAGAAAAATAGGAGTTGGAAACAAATATAATAACGGATGAAAAATGGGAGGAAACATTCAAAGCAGGACATAAACTAACCAACAGCCCAGCAATGAGGGAATTTGACTGGAAGGTGAAAATGCGGTATTTTAACACTCCATATATCACTTCAAAATATAGCAATACATCTGAACTATGCTGGAGGGGCTGTGGATTGGTGGGGGATTTAACACATATATTCTGGGATTGCTCAACGCGCTTGGATTTCGGAAGAATGTCCAGAAGGAGATTAAACAGGTTTTGGGTATAAACTTTAACCTCGACCCAGTACTTTTTATATTGGGTATATTTCCTGATAATATGACAGATAGTTCTTAAATTCTTTATTGAGAATTCTGCTTTTAATAGCAAAAAAAAAAACAAAAAACAAAAAAAAACAAAAACCCCGTTTCCTGGTTGAAGCCACAGCCCCCCCCAGCATAACTAAATGGAGAGACAGGGTAAAAAATGTCTTCATCATGGAGAAAACCACAGCAAGATTACAATTGAAAACAGACAGGTTTGCTGAAAAATAGTCACCATTAATACAGGCAATGCCAGAACTTTAGTCACCTCTTTTTTCCCCATTGTATTTATTTTTATTTTTAGTCCTATTGCACTTGTTTCTTGCTTTTTCTTTTTCTCAGGTGTAAGCATGTGTTATACATGTGTATGTACTTTGTAAATTATTGTTAGAATGATTGTAATTGTATAAATATGTCCTTAAAGTTGTAATTTCTTTGTGTTGTGTTGAATAAATGTGTTGAATAAAAAAAAATCAGTTAAAAAAAATTTGGGGAAGCTAATTAACCATTTCCGAGTTTCTGGAGATAGAAAACATTAATTTGAAATTGTACCACAACCTAGAATGAAAAAGCATTGCATAGCAAAATGTCAGCCATCAGACAGAGCTACCAGATTTTATTCCCAATTCTGTTAACAGCAAAGCTAAGTATGACTGGCAATTTACTGTAGGTCACCATGCTCTTTGAGCTAATGTTTATCTATTGTCTTCAGGTTGTTCAGAATGCTGCAGCTAGAATTCTAACTGCTAGTAATTTTGGCTGCTCCCGTTAGGGGTCACCACAGCGGATCATCCGTTTCTATCTCTTCCTTTCCTCTGTATCTTCCTCTGTCACACCACCCACCTGTACATCCTCTCTCACCACATCCATAAATCTCCTCTTTGGCCTTCCTCTTTTCCTCTTCCCTGGCAGCTCCATATTCAGCATCCTTCTCCCAATATACCCAGCATCTCTCCTCCACACGTCGAAACCATCTCAATCTTGCCTGTCTTGCTTTGTCTCCAAACCATCCAACCTGAGTTGTCCCTCTAATATACTCATTCCTAATCCTGTCCTTCTTCATCACTCCCAATTAAAATTTTAACATCTTCAACTCTGCCCCCTCCAGCTCCACCTCCTCTTTTCATCAGTGCTACTGTCTCCAAACCATATAATATAGCTGGTCTCACAACCATCTTGTAATCATCATCATCATCATCATCAGTTCCGTAACCTATGGAGGTCATAGCAGCACAGCTGATGCCTCAACAAGTCTCTTCCACCATTCCCTATCGATCGCAGCTCTCTCCGCCTCCACTACACTCATCTGTAGCCATTCTCCGATGTTGTTTACCCAGGTTTTTCTTGGTCTCCCTCTCTTCCTAGTCCCCTCTACCAGCCCTTGCAGGATGTCCTTTGCAAGTGTCCTTTCCATTCGGCAAACGTGCCCTAACCAGTTTAATTTCCTTGTTTTTTTTAACCATTGTCAGTAAACTACCATGGTGACCAATGGCTTCCTTAACGCTGTTCAGCATTTCAATGTTAGTAACATGCACTATGTATGGGAACCTTACCTTTAACTCTTGCTGGTACCTTTCTGTTGCAAATCACTCCTGATACTCTTCTCCACCCACTCCACCCTGCCTGCACTCTCTTCTTCACCTCTCTTCCGCATTCCCCATTACTTTGAACAGTCAATCCCAAGTACTTAAATTCATACGCCTTCGTCACCTCTACTCCTTGCATCCTCACCATTCCACTGTCCTCCCTCTCATTCATGCATATGTATTCCATCTTGCTCCTAATGACTTTCATTCCTCTTCTCTCCAGTATATACCTCCACCTCTCCTGGTTCTCCTCAACCTGCACCCTACTCTCGCTACAAATCACAATGTCATTTGCAAATATCATAGTCCACGGAGACTCCTGCCTGAATTCATCCATCAACCTGTCCATCACCACTGCAAACAAGTAAGGGCTCAGATCCCATCTGTGGTGTAATCCCACCTCCACCTTGAACCCATCTGTCATTCCAACCACACACCTCACCACTCTCACACTTCCCTCATACATATCCTGCACCACTCCTACATACTTCTTTGCAACCCTGAACTTCTTCATACAATACCACACCTCCTCTCTCGGCCCCCTGTCATATGCTTTCTCTAAATCCACAAAGACACAATGTAACTCCTTCTGGCCTTCTCTATACTTCTCATTCAACATTCTCAAAGCAAACATTGCATCTGTAGTGCTCTTTCATGGAATCCTAACTAAAACTATGAAATTTCACCATATTACACCAATTCTTGCCTCCCTTCATTGGCTTCCTATCCATGTTAGATCAGACTTCAAGGTGCTTCTGCTGACTCGTAAATTTCTAATGTGCTTGCCCCATCTTCCCTGTCTGATCTTCTTAAACCGTACATTCCATCTTGAGCTCTTCGCTCTCAAAATATAGAGGTCCTGTGTGTACCCAAAGTTAAAAAGAAGTCAGCTGGTGGCAGGGCCTTTTCCTATCGGGCCCCGTTTTTGTGGAATAACCTGACTGCTGCCATCAGACAGTCCGTCAAGTCCTTTAAATCCAAAATTAAAACCAATTTTTTTTTTGCTTTAGCCTACAATTAGTTGCCTTTAAGTTGAGTGCTTCACAACTTGTACTCCATGGCGGGTCGGTTTCTGTTTCAATGAATTTACCAAGCACTGTTGTGCTGATGAGGTTATAGAGTATAGATTATTGACTATTGCAAACTGTTCTCTTCTCTCAAAGCTATTTTCTCTCTCTCTGAATGATGTCTTCTTTCTCCTTTTCTGTGTTTGAAGGGTGTGATGCGAGTCTCCTTTGTGTGCACGTGCAGTCTGTCCTCCTCCCAGGTCTCCATGGTGACAGTGGTCACCACCTGGACACTGCTTGGCATCTTGTTCATCACATTTTCTTTTTATATATCTTATAAATCCATATAATTTTGTTATCCTGTTTTAATGTTACATCCTTCTCTTACCAAGATGTGTGACTATTTTTTTTTCTTCCTCATGGTGATGCTGGTTGCATGGCTCGGGTCCTGGGCTGTTCTGGTGGCATCTGGACACTGCCTTGCATCCTCCTCATCATATTCTTCATATATTCTATAATTCCATTATAATTCTGTTATCCTCTATCAATGTTGTAGTCTGTAAATTGTGTAAACACAACATCTATTGCACATTGTCCATCTTGAGAGAGAAAGAGATCCCACCTCTGTTGCTCTCCCTGAGGTTTCTTCTAATTTTTCTCCCTGTTAAAGTTTTTTTTTGGGGGGGGGGGGTTGTTCCTTATCTGATGCAAGGGTCTAAGGACGGGATGTTGTGTTGCTGTAAAGCCCCTTGAGGCAAATTTGTAATTTGTGATATGGGGCCATACACATTAAATTGACTTGACTTGACTATTGGGGCCAGATGTTCTGCACCTGACTAGCCGCAAGTGCAACTTTGACCGCTCAACATGTGTTGACAACTTAATTGTCAACAGATTTGCCTCTTGAATCTATCTTAGACCACTTTTGGAGCGAGTGGTCTCAAGCATCTTCTAAATATTGGCAACAGGGCTTTAAGTATATCTTGGTGCGTTATAAACGTGATATACCATTCGCAGCCACATCTATACACAAATCTATACACATCTATACACACTGAAGGACATTAGGAAGGTATATGCCAGACTGATGGATGACAGCAACAGTTGTTATATGCACAAGCCCTGTGGTTGGTGGGTAAGCAGGCCAATAAAAAGGGCCAAACAAAGAGTCAATTGTTGCTGAGGCCAGTAAGTAATATCTCCTTTTAGATAATGTATTCTCTGAGGTTTTCTTTCAATAAAAATGCATTTTGACCTCAAGGTCAACCCACACACTCACACAGAATCACACTTTCTCTCATACCATAATTTCCATCTGCCATTTTCTCTCTCTCGAGCACTCCTCTGTGAATTACACACCTGCAGTCAATTGCATCCACACACTTATTCCCTCTTACGTACACCCACGTGTACGTGCGCACACACACACACACTTGCTTGCTTGCTGGTTGTCCATCGTGCCCGATGATGACCATCTTCTTCTATTTGTGGGTCCTTTGAGGACTCAGATAGCAGAAGATACCTGCACAGAGATGGTTTTTAAAGTGGCATGGGGGGTGCGCTTCTCCCAACGCCACATGACTTGATTGTAGAGGAGATGGTTCCGATGGCAAGGGGGATCCCTAGACGACCGGCACCTCCACACAACTGCAGGGGGCTGCCGGAAATCCAGTTTTTCGGAAACCGCCTCGAAGCGTGCCACCACAGCTTGCTTTTCTGTTGGGGTAAGCTCCCTTAGCCTTATGTCTTCCAGACTCACCCACAAGGCAGCGGGGCAGTGGTTGATAGGTGCCAGGGCGTGTCCACTAGGGTGGGCCTGCACACCATATCTCTGGGGCCCACTGCTGCTCCGAGATCCCCTGCCAAGTTAGCCTGGGGCCGCAAGACCCCAGTTACCTTGTGTGGCCACGGGGAGGCCTGGCAGGAGTCTTGGTGAAGGAGAGGCTATGTACTGGCAAGGGAAGGCTTCCACGCTAGGATGCTTCCGTATTCGCCACAAAGGCTAGCCAGCGGCAGCAAGCTAAGGGCAGGAAGGACACAAGCGGGTTGGAAGAACACATGCACCTTCCCTCCAACTACACACTGCTGCACTAGACGCATCACAACACCCTGTGTGTATGTACACACACACACACACACACACACACACACACACACACACACACACACACACGCGTGAATTTATAAACATTAGGGAGCTAGCTAATATGCCTCGCTGAGAGGGAGAGATATTTCTTTACTGCCCCCAGTTTAAAAGTAATTTAAAACCAAATGTAAGACATTTCACAGTAAACAACCAACAGCCATTCAGAGCTCATTAAGGGTCGGGTCTAGTGGCTCTGAATATGATAAACCCTACTAAACATGGATGCAGTGATGTTTCCTAATGGCAATTCATCTATTTTTGCTAAATTTCAGTAAGAATTCACAAAACCAAACATGTTTTATATACCTAGTTTTCATGGAGGTGCCCAAAAGCCTGTTTGAGCAGTGGTCACATCCAAAGTGATAGGACCCTACCATTCAAATTTTGATTGACAGGTTAAATGAAAACACATCCACATGGGTTAACGCACTGGTGAGTTGATACTTGTAAGCTCGTGTTTTTCGAAATATGGCAGCTATTCAGTCATATTACAATGATCCAGAATTGTGCCCAGAATACAAACTTGGCAGGTTGTATTCTGGGTTGATCAACCTCCAGTTCACGGATTGTCATGCTGTTTGTAGCTACTGCAGCTAACACTGGTTCCTTATGTAATGCGAGTGAGCGAATGTCTGGTGATTTTGTTTGACAAAGTGTCCAGATAGGATCAGATCGTATCAGAGAGTCACAAAAAACGGAATCAATCACCTTGCACCGTGGGCATTGACTTTGATTCTCTTGTCATTTCCATTGGAACAAATCAGCAAAACTTCGCTCAAGTGAGCGATTTCTCAACCAAGTGAAACATCACTTGCTATGCTCACTGTTGCATGGAGCTGGTAAGGCTAAAGTAATTAAAAGTACTGAAACGATTAAAAAAATGTCCGCTTGCATCATGTTAGGATAGGCTGTTACAAATTCTAGCAGTAGCTAGCTAGCAATATTACAGCATCAATATTCATGTCCATAGTATAACTACATCCAAAAATTCCGCCAAATGAAATCCAATTGACCTTTCTTACATAACTCTGGTCCTCATAAGCTTCAATTTTTAATAGGGCGAGAATTCAGGAGCCATTTTGCTTATTAGGCCAGAATTAAAGATGCACATTACTAACATATCCACGTTTCCAGGGTAACATTCTTAGCCTAAATTGCCATTAAACAGCACCAATTGCAGCAACAAAAAAAAACAACCTTTTCACAAGACTGAACCTTTAATGTAACTGTAATCTCCACAGGCTACAATGCACTCAGTCACTGGAGGTCCTCTATGATAAAAAAAAAAAAAGAAAGTCTGGGGTGGAGGGGAGATGGAAAAAGTTCTATATTTGGTCAATTCCATTTAATAAACACTTTAAGTTCTACTATTGTACGCATTAACATCACAATGACTCAGCAGGAATGAAACCTTCACACCTGCTTTCAGTAAAAATGGAAAAAGACGGGGCGCCTGGGTAGCATAGCGGTCTATTCCATTGCCTACCAACACGGGGATCATCAGTTCGAATCCCCGTGTTACCTCTCCGGGCACTGCACGGCGGGTGCCCACTGCTCCTAGCTACACAGCTGGGATGGGTTAAATGCAGAGCATAATTTCCCTACGGGGATCAATAGAGTATATCAAAATCAAATCCGGCTTGGTCGGGTGCCCCTACAGACACAATCGGCCATGTCTGCGGGTGGGAAGCCGGATGTGGGTAGGTGTCCTGGTCACTGCACTAGCGCCTCCTCTGGTTGGTCAGGGTGCCTGTTCGGGGAGATGGGGGAACTGGGGGGAATAGCATGATCCTCCCATGCACCACGTCCCCCTGGTGAAACTCCTCACTGTCGGGTGAAAAGAAGTGGCTGGTGACTCCACATGTATCGGAGGAGTCATGTGGTAGTCTGCAGCCCTCCCCAGATCGGCAGAGGGCGTAGAGCAGTGACCGAGATGGCTCGGAAGAGTGGCGTAATTGGCCAAGTACAATTGGGGAGAAAAAAAAAAGGAAAAAGCCCATACACAACATATGATCAAAAGGTGCTGGCAAATATTCAAAGCATAATCATGAATGGGGGAAAAATGCTTCATTCTATGTGACAAAAAGGACAAGAAGGATTATTGGAAAAAAAAAGGAAAAAGGATCCCATTTGTTTTTTTCCCAGTAATTGTTTTTGTTATGAGTCTTAGGTGTGCAGCATTTTTGTCACATAAAATGGGGCATTTTTTCTATTTATCAAACTTGTCAGTGTTGTTGCCATTGGGCAACTCAGGGAATGGAACCCCATGCTCTACCCACTCAGCTCATTAAGTTCAACTGGGCACGTGCATGTGTGTACATGTTTAGCTATCCTTGTGCGGACCCGCACAAGGAAAAGGGTCTATTAGGGTTAGGAGTTGGTTTTAGGGTTATGGTTAGAATTAGGGTTAGGTTAAGGTTAGGGTTAGGCATGTAGTTTGCGTGGGTAAGGTTAGGGTTAAGGGCAAGGAAATGAATGTAGTCAATGAGGGGTCCACACAAGGATAGTGAGACACGACTGTGTGTGTGTGTGTGTGGTGGGGGGTTGTCGAAGACAGCTGAACAAACAAGTGGGTCACTTGATCTCATTTACCAGTGGAAACCGAGGACAAGGGAGGTAGCAGGTGTTTAGTATCTGTGGTGACCAAGACCGACCGGTTGGTCATTCATCAGAAAGATCTCATTAGAGACAACAAGGACAGAGTTGACCTGATCCCCTTCTACCGTGTTCCTGTTACACACACACACACACACACACACATTGAACCCTCACCTTGCCATTGGCCATCAACATTCACAGACACACACACCCAGGCACTAGTTCTTTATTTGACCTAATTTCATTGAGGAAAACTATGAAACAAAAAGTATGCCAATGACTGATTTTTATTGTGACAAAAACAAACTAATAAAACGAAAAAGAAAAGTTTTAGATATACATCAAATCAAATCAAAAAGTTTTTCTCTCCCTTTCGCTCTCTGCTATTTTTATCTACAAACCCCAATTCCAATGAAGTTGGGACGTTGTGTAAAACGCGAATAAAAACAGAATACAATGATTTGGAAATCCTTTTCAACCTATATTCAATTGAATACACTACAAAGACAAGTTATTTATGTTCAAAACGATAAACTTTATTGTGTTTTGCAAATATTCACTCATTTTGAATTTGATGCCTGCAACACGTTCCAAAGAAGCTGGGACAGGGGCAACAAAAGACTGGGAAAGTTGAGGGATGCTCAAAAAACACCTGTTTGGAACATTCCACAGGTGAACAGGTTAATTGGAAACAGGTGAGTGTCATGACTGGGTATGAAAGGAGCATTCCCAAAAGGCTGTCGTTCACAAACAAGGATGGGGCGAGGTTCACCACTTGGTGAACAACTGCGTGAGCAAATAGTCCAACAGTTTCAGAACAACGTTTCTCAATGTACAATTGCAAGGAATTTAGGGATTTCATCATCTACAGTCCATAATATCATCAAAAGATTCAGAGAGTCTGGAGAAATCTCTGCACGTAAGCGGCAAGGCCGAAAACCAACACTGAATGCCCGTGACCTTCGATCCCTCAGGCGGCACTGCATTAAAAACCGACATCATCCTGTAAAGGATATTACCACGTGGGCTCAGGAACACTTGGGAAAACCATCGTCAGTTAACACAGTTCATCGCTACATCTACAAGTGCAAGTTAAAACTCTACCATGCAAAGCGAAAGCCATATATCAACAATACCCAGAAACGCCGCCGGCTTCTCTGGGCCCGAGCTCATCTGAGATGGACTGACGCAAAGTGGGAAAGTGTGCTGTGGTCTTGACGAGTCCACATTTCAAATTGTTTTTGGAAATCATGGAGGTCGTGTCCTCCGGGCTAAAGAGGAAAAGGACCATCCAGATTGTTATCAGCGCAAAGTTCAAAAGCCATTATCTGTGATGGTATGGGGGTGTGTTAGTACCCATGGCATCATGGGTAACTTGCACATCTGTGAAGGCACCATTAATGCTGAAAGGTACATACAGGTTTTGGAGCAACATGTGCTGCCATCCAAGCAACGTCTTTTTCAGGGACATCCCTGCTTATTTCAGCAAGACAATGTCAAGCCACATTCTGCACGTGTTACAACAGTGTGGCTTCGTAGTAAAAGAGTGCGGGTACTAGACTGGCCTGCCTGCAGTCCAGACCTGTCTCCCATTGAAAATGTGTGGCGCGTTATGAAGCGCAAAATACGACAGCGGAGACCCCGGACTGTTGAGCAACTGAAGTCGTACATCAAGCAAGAATGGGAAAGAATTCCACCTACAAAGCTTCAACAATTAGTGTCCTCAGTTCCCAAACGCTTATTGAGTGTTGTTAAAAGGAAAGGTGATGTAACACAGTGGTAAACATGCCCCTGTCCCAGATTTTTTGGAACGTGCTGCAGGCATCATTTTCAAAATGAGTGAATATTTGCAAAAAAAAACAATAAAGTTTATCAGTTTGAACATTAAATATCTTGTCTTTGTAGTGTATTCAATGTAATATAGGTCGAAAAGGATTTGCAAATCATTGTATTCTGTTTTTATTTACATTTTACACAACGTCCCAACTTCATTGGAATTGGGGTTTGTATTTCTTTCAGCTTAAATTATCTCAGCTGATACTGCCTGGACAAGTTTTGCTTTTAAACGTTAAGGTTAACTTATTTGTGTTTAGCTGAAAACTAACTCAGGTTTTGTTTAATAATTTCAACTAATTCTAGAGTTTTCTTTCTTTCACCCTTGGTCTGGATATCTGTGTGTATATATATATATATATATATATATATATATATATATATGTATGTATGTATGTATGTATGTATGTACAGTGCATCCAGAAAGTATTCACACCCCTTCACTTTCCCCACATTTTGTTATGTTACAGCCTTATTCCAAAATGGATTAAATTCCTTTTTTTTCCTCATCAATCTACACACAATACCCCATAATGACAAAGTGAAAAAGATTTTGTAGAAATTTTTGCAAATTTATTAAAAATAAAAAACTGAAATATTGCATGTACATAAGTATTCACACCCTTTGCTATGACACTCAAAATTGAGCTGAGGTTCATCTTGTTTCCAATGATCATCCTTGAGATGTTTCTACATCTTGATTTGAGTCCACCTGTAATACATTCAATTGATTGGATATGATTTGGAAAGGCACACGCCTGTCTATATAAGGTCCCACTGTTGAGAGTGCATGTCAGAGCAGAAACCAAGCCATGAAGTCAAAGGAATTGTTTGTGGACCTCCGAGACAGGATTGTATCGAGGCACAGATCTGGGGAAGGGTACAAAAAAATTTCTACAGCTTTGAAGGTCCTGAAGAGCACAGTGGTCTCTATCATTTGTAAATGGAAGAAGTTTGGATACACCAGGACTCTTCCTAGAGCTGGCCGCCCAGCCAAACTGAGCAATTGGGGGAGAAAGGCCTTGGTCAGGGAGGTGACCAAGAACCGGATGGTCACTCTGACAGAGCTCCAGCGTTCCTCTGTGGAGATGGGAGAACCTTCCAGAAGGACAACCATCTCTGCAGCACTCCACCAATTAGGCCTTTATGGTAGAGTGGCCAGACGGAAGCCTCTGCTCAGTAAACGGCACACGACAGCCCGCTTGGAGTTTGCCAGAAAGCACCTAAAGGACTCTCAGACCATGAGAAACAAGATTCTCTGGTCTGATGAAACCAAGATTGAACTCTTTGGCCTGAATGCCAAACGTCAAGTCAGGAGGAAACTAGGCACCTCTCATCACCTTGCTAATACCATCCCTACAGTGAAGCACGGTGGTGGCAGCATCATGCTGTGGGGATGTTTTTCAGCGGCAGGAACTGGGAGACTAGTCAGGATCGAGGGAAAGATGAATGGAGCAAAGTACAGAGAGCTCCTTGATGAAAACCTGCTCCAGAGTGCTCAGGATCTCAGACTGGGGCGAAGGTTTACCTTTCAACACGACAACGACCCTAAGCACACAGCCAAGACAATGAAGGAGTGGCTTCGGGACAAATCTGTAAATGTCCTTGAGTGGCCCAGCCAGAGCCCAGACTTGAACCCCATTGAACATCTCTGGAAAGACCTGAAAATAGCTGTGCAGCGACGCTCCCCATCTAACCTTACAGAGCTCGAGAGGATCTGCAGAGAAGAATGGGAGAAATACCCCAAATATACGTAGGTGTGCCAAGCTTGTAGCTTCATACCCAAGAAGACTTGAGGCTGTAATTGCTGCCAAGGGTGCCTCAACCAAGTACTGAGTAAAGGGTGTGAATACTTATGTACATGCAATATTTCAGTTTTTTATTTTTAATAAATTTGCAAAAGTTTCTACAAAACCTTTTTCGCTTTGTCATTATGGGGTATTGTGTGTAGATTGATGAGAAAAAAAAGGAATTTAATCCATTTTGGAATAAGGCTGTAACATAACAAAATGTGGGGAAAGTGAAGGGGTGTGAATACTTTCTGGATGCACTGTATGTGTATATATACACTCACCGGCCACTTTATTAGGCACACCTGTCCAACTGCTCGTTAACGCAAATTTCTAATCAGCCAATCACATGGCAGCAACTCAATGCATTTAGGCATGTAGACATGGTCAAGAAGATCTGCTGCAGTTCAAACTGAGCATCAGAATGGGGAAGAAAGGTGATTTAAGTGACTTTGAACGTGGCATGGTTGTTGGTGCCAGACGGGCTGGTCTGAGTATTTCAGAAACTGCTGATCTACTGGGATTTTCACGCACAACCATCTCTAGGGTTTACAGGGAATGGTCCGAAAAAGAGAAAATATCCAGTGAGCGGCAGTTCTGTGGGCGAAAATGCCTTGTTGATGCCAGAGGTCAGAGGAGAATGGCCAGACTGGTTTGAGCTGATAGAAAGGCAACAGTAACTCAAATAACCACTCATTACAACCGAGGTATGCAGAAGAGCATCTCTGAACGCACAACACGTCGAACCTTGAGGCAGATGGGCTACAGCAGCAGAAGACCACACTGAGTGCCACTCCTGTCAGCTAAGAACAGGAAACTGAGGCTACAATTCGCACAGGCTCACCAAAATTGGACAATAGAAGATTGGAAAAATGTTGCCTGGTCTGATGAGTCTCGATTTCTGCTGCGACATTCGGATGGTAGGGTCAGAATTTGGCGTCAACAATATGAAAGCATGGATCCATCCTGCCTTGTATCAACGGTTCAGGCTGGTGGTGTAATGGTGTGGGGGATATTTTCTTGGCACACTTTGGGCCCCTTAGTACCAATTGAGCATCGTGTCAACGCCACAGCCTACCTGAGTATTGTTGCTGACCATGTCCATCCCTTTATGACCACAGTGTTCCCATCTTCTGATGGCTACTTCCAGCAGGATAACGCGCCATGTCATAAAGCTCGAATCATCTCAGACTGGTTTCTTGAACATGACAATGAGTTCACTGTACTCAAATGGCCTCCACAGTCACCAGATCTCAATCCAATAGAGCACCTTTGGGATGTGGTGGACCGGGAGATTCGCATCATAGATGTGCAGCCGACAAATCTGCAGCAACTGCGTGATGCTATCATGTCAATATGGAACAAACTCTCTGAGGAATGTTTCCAGTACCTTGTTGAATCTATGCCATGAAGGATTAAGGCAGTTCTGAAGGCAAAAGGGGGTCCAACCCGGTACTAGCAAGGTGTACCTAATAAAGTGGCCAGTGAGTGTATGTATGTATGTATGTATGTATGTGTGTGTGTGTGTGTGTGTGTGTGTGTGTGTGTGTGTGTGTGTGTGTGTGTATGTATGCATATGCGCCAATGTGATCACATTAACAGCTGATGAGTGCGCGACGCACAAAACAAGTTTGTATTACTATGTATTAGTTTTTTTTTCCTACATCTATCTTGTGTGTGTGTATGTATGTGTATTTTTTTTGTTTTTTAATGTATTTATATATCTATATATATATGTGTGTGTATATTTATATATATAAGGAAGCGAGGAGGAAGGGTAGGAGTGTGGAGTTGAGAGTCGGAACTTTGAATGTTGGCACTATTACTAGTAAAGGGAGATAGCTGGCTGATATGATGGAAAGAAGAAAAGTAGGTATACTGTGTGTGCAACAGACCAGGTGGAAGGGGAGTAAGGCCAGGAGCATCGGAGGAGGGTTCAAACTCTTTTAGCATGGGGCAAATGGGAGGAGAAATGGGGTAGGGGTAATTCTGAAGGAAGAGTATGTCAAGAGTGCGTTGGAGGTGACGAGAGTGTCAGACAGAGTGATGAATATGAAGCTGGAAATCGAAGGTGTTTTGATGAATGTTACCAGCATGCAAGTTGGGTGTGAGGTGGAAGAGAAAGAAGAATTCTGGAGTGAATTGGATAAAGTGATGGAGAGTGTACCCAAGGAGGAGAGAGTGGTGATTGGAGCAGACGTCAATGGGCATGTTGGTGAAGGGAACAGAGGTGATGAGGAGGCGATGAGCAGGTATGGTGTCAAAGAGGGGGAAGTGGAAGGACAGATGGTGGTGGATTTTGTGAAAAGGATGGAAATAGCTGTGGTGAATACATATTTCATTCCATTCCTGCTCTGTCTCCAGCCGTTCAGACCCAAGACCCAGCTCTGCCCTGCTCGACCAGCCTCCCGTCCCCCTGCCTCATCCTACCTGGTGTCTCTCCAACTCCCAGCCTCCTTTTTGTATTTCTATATGCCAGTGAGACCCTTCAGACCGGCAAGACCAGCATCCACTGATAAACCGGTTTCTTCACACTATCTGGGAGTTCTTTGTCTGTGTCTGTATCAGTAGGTGCCCAGAGAAGACATTGGTTAATACGAAACATGCCTCCTTCGATACATGTGGAGTCGCCAGCCACTTCTTTTCACCTGGCAGTGAGGAGTTTCACGAGGGGGAGGTAGTGTGTGGGAAGATCATGCTACTCCCCCCCCCCCCCACGCATAGGCACCCTGACCGACTGGAGGAGGCGCTAGTGCAACGACCAGGACACATACCCACATCCGGCTTTCCACCCACAGACACGGCCAATTGTGTCTGTAGGGATGCCCAACTAAGCCGGAGGTAACACGGGGATTTGAACCAGAGATCCCCGTGTTGGTAGGCAATGTAATAGACTGCCACACTGCCCAGGTGCCCCTTTCCTCCCTCATTTTCACTCTTATTTGTTCTCTGCTTCCCCTCATCCTTTATCACCTTTCCCTAATGTTTTCTTCTTCTTCTTCTCTGTCTCCGTTTGTCTTTCTCCTTCACTCTCCATCACTTCTATGAGCGTGTAAAAGTGTGTGTGCATGTATGAAGGTGTTGGGGGGGGGGTTGGCTAAACCCATCAATCACTTCTTTAATTTAAGCTAATGCCTGTCTTACGGCAGGTGTTAATGGGGTATCTTCATCTCCCCCGCTGCCACATTACTGTATGTCACTTGATGCGGAACAGAGTTGGACATTGAGGTATTTTTAACTTAGAACATGAGTTCCCAGTGCTGTCAACAGGTTCTTTTCCAATGAAAACACAGAGACTCAAAATTGACTTTGAGGAAAGGGAAAAAAGAATGTGTGGAACCAGGGAGAGTTTCCTCTCTTAAGATGCAGAGAAGGTATGTTTAGTCAGTGTGCTGTTTTTCAACCTCACATACACTGTTGGTACTTGTACTGCTACACCTAATGCGACTCTTGTCCTATATTAGGTTTTACAGCCAGCTAAACTCTCCTTGCATCATATCCTCCAAGGAACAGACCAGTGTTGTATATGGACGGGATTTAATAACAAGGAAGTGTGAAACTGAAAATAAACATACAGAAAAGCATACATCAGTATACAATACAAAATACCTCACTCAATCTAGAGTTACAGTTATGATAACGAATCCTCTATTTTTCAGGAAACAAAGGTAAGTATAAAACTAACTTTCTTTGCAGGAATAAAATGTAAGTTGTAACTAATCAGGTATAGCACTGAACACTTTACGCTAGCATCAAATGTATAGTCTGAATGCCATCATTAAAATGTGCTGTCATACATGTTACCAAAATTATACAAACTGTAGCAAATATGTAAAAAATACTTCAAAATAAAGATTCTAGCAATGATGGATAATAGCTTTACTTACAGATATTGCCACTCAAAGGGGTAGAAACTAGGTGATGGCTAAGGATGGAGCATGAATATTGCTGTGTTACACAAATTTCTCGTAACAGGAAAAGGAAGAGGAGGAAAAGGAAATAGCTGAAACCACGGTACTTATCTATGCCACTAGAAGGCAAAATACCCAAGATAATGGAACGATGCCCCTAGTGGCAGGGAGGCTCTAAAAATAAAGGAAACCGCTCCAGTACTCCTTATTTAACATCTCCATGGTACTTACTAAGCGGGAGAATTCAGACTGGTAAAAATGCAACCTGTAACATGTAAAGATCAGGCTGTGGAGTAAGTTTCACTTGAACATTGGGGGGGACACATTTAGGGGGGGGTCAGGGGGTCCTCCCCCTGGAAATTTTGAGCATTACACATTTAATTTCCTGCATTCTGGTGAACTTGTATGCACAAATTTGCTCTTTTTCTACATCAATTTATTGTGGAAATGTAGATGCATTTGAACTAATAAAATACCCTTGGCACAAATTGGTTTGTAGATGTACCCATTATGTTATCTCATGTGCCCGAAATGATCAGTTCAAGTTCATTGAAGCTAACATAAACGTCTAGGGGCTACTGTTAGCAAGCGCTAGCTAGTTCGTGAGGGGGTCTGAACTGATAACCCCAAACACAAGTTATAAACTAGATACGGCTATAATTCATCCGGAAATACGTAAGAAAATCTAACTCAGAAACCCCAAAGGTAAGAAAGGGTGGTGTAATGGGCTAGACAAGCAAGCTCGCTAGCTACGTTACTTACACTTGATTACACGATCATTCATGCTCCGGTCTCCTTGTTGTCAGGAGCAACTGCAAGACAGCAACGAGGTCGGCAATCCCAGTGGCAAGGTGAAAATGGTATGGTCCAAGCATAGGGGTGTATGAAATCGTTGGAAAACAAGTATGAATGACATTTTAAGTGGCTCGACTGTCTGTGTTATTTTATCTTTTTTGGCGAGGGAATTAACATTATCATTCATGATATATTTTTTGGGGGGGACAAATTCACCTCTTCTAAATATTGAGGGGGACATGACCCCCCCCCCCATAAATTACGCCCATGAGATTCAGGGCACTCCGTAGAACACGGGTGTTCATTCCAGCACAGCTGATTTCAGTAATTAGTCTTCCCTTATCTGTGCTGTGAAATCAGCGGGTGTAAAGTTGGGTTCGAATAAAAACACACACACTCCCCCTTTTTTCTATTTTCTAATCATCTTTCAGCATTACACACCTTCCATTTCCTTTTGGCAGTCTCCCACGTCATGAAATGGGCTTTTATTAAACTTACCTTGGCATTGGCATTCCTGTTGGACAGTGGTGTCTGGCAGTTGAATGGGGGTATAGTGAATGCAACAAGGATATTACTCCTTCCACACAAACAGATGGAGTTATTAAATATGAGGGAGATTGGGCATGTTTGTTTGCATTTGTACCTGCAGATGTTGTGTTTGTGAACCAAAAGTAAGTGAACAGTTTGTCTTTATGCATGCTCAATAATCCACGTAAGGAAATTGCAGAAAGGTCAAATCAGTTGAACTCATCTGTACACAGCGTTTAGTGGGAGAAATGTTTCACCACTAATCCAAGTAACTTCGTCAGTCTCAACTGACTGCAGGTATCCCTCAACCTTAGTATAAACAGCACAGTTGCATAACTACCGAAACCAATGATTTGTTTTCGCAAATAGGTGTGACCATTAAGTAGAGTTTCAATGGCCATGTGTACTACACTCGCACTTCCTCCCCTTATTCATCTTCCCGTGTCTCCATCTCATACATGCACTTTACAGTATTCATTATTATAGGCCTACTGCTTTTTTATAAAATTTTAAGATTTTAGATTTGTATAGTTCACTATTAATTATAGTACAGATATTTTTTTTTAGGATTATTGTATATTTGATAGGTCTCTTTAAATCGTACGCTGCCATATTCTGTATGCACCCCCCCCCCCATAAGAGATAGGTCTACAGCATGTGGCAAAAACCTTGTTTGCTAAGACAAGGTGGCTGTAGTGGTTAAGGTGATGGATTGCTAATCCATTGTGTTCTGAATGCGTGGGTTCGAATCCCATCCTTGTTGCTTCAGGCTTTCTCTATGACCTAATGAAGAACTGTCTATGCGCAGTCATTGTAGCAGGCTTTATTGTGGACATTGCAACCCATGTTCTTACCCGATGAGTCAAATTTCATTCCGTCCCTGAATGGAATATTTTCATGACCTCGGTTTTGAGACGTTTTTCTTGTCTACTGAAAAGTTTCTGCCAGAACTTTCACTCGACAGTGGTGTGTTTACATGGTTCCATGGTGTAATGGTCAGCACTCTGGACTTTGAATCCAGTAATCCGAGTTCAAGTCTCGGTGGAACCTTTACAGCTTTAAATTACAGCAATAGCCTCCAATTCCGGGGAACACAAACAAAGTTAGAGGTGCTGAGCTTGTCAAAATGGTGTGTAGCCTGTTCGATGTTCTTGTTTAACCTAGGTACGTGTCTGGACATGTTGAATAGAAATGTATCTCATTCATCATACGCGATCGCTTTCCACTAGAGGACATTGCTGGTCCCTTCAATCCAGTGATTATATTTTCAGTCTGGTTGTGTTTTTCACATCATACTCATATTAATGGGTATAGCTCGGTTGTGTAGATTGACAAGCAAACTCTCAGGGATAAGATATACTAACTTTAGATTGGAGTAAAAACACAATATGTTGTTTGTCACATGGATACTGGAAACTTTCTTCACTATACCCACGTTAGAAAATGTGTCCAAGACATATTCCCACAAGGATTGGTTTGGGGAAAACTTTCAACTTCTGACAGTTGCTGCAGTGACATTAGAACAGTGATTCCATGGCTCTAAATCTTTAACAGTACTGCTGTAGATAGGACTGTTTGTTTTAGAGCACTCCTCAGTAAGTGTTCGGATAGCTGCAAGCTTGAGCTTGACTGTCAATAAAACGGCGTAAAACCCTCGTAATATTCTCCATAACCTAGTTGTGACCCTGCACAAGTTAAATAGGATCGCATCTCAAAGCGGCAAATACTGAATGAGGTTTCAAAGACTGCTTTCCAAAAGAGGAATTGCTAGTGACTTCAATCTACTGATCGTGGTTTCAGTTTTGATTTAGGGCCATCAAAACAGAAGCTATGGTGACCAAGTACCAAGCTAAGAAGTTGCCTATGAACAGACTTCCAATTACTCCGTAAATAAAACCTGTTCATGACTGATTTAAAACTGAAGAGATCCCTCTGCATTGGCCGGGAATCGAACCCGGGTCAACTGCTTGGAAGGCAGCTATGCTCACCACTATACCACCAATGCAACACGGCTGTGTTTCTTTGGAATATTGCAAACGCCATGAACACTAACATTGCTGCGTGTTTTGAACTCTCCTCAGTAGGGGTTCCGATCTACTCAGAAGTCAATGTCAGAGCTTCCAATCGACACACGCTTTTATTTGGATCCATGGTGTAATGATCAACAGTCTGGACTTTGAATCGAGTGACCTGAGTTGAAGTTTTGGTGGACCTTTGCAGCTTTAAGTCACACTCACATTGATGCCATGGCACTAAGTCATAACAGGACAGCTGTGTATCACCGGAATCGATTTTGTAACTGCCTGCTGTCTTATTTTGCTGAGGTCTTCAGTTTTGTCCACATAAAGGTTGGTTTGAATTGAAATAACACCTTACAATAATTACAAGTGTTCGTCATTCACAAAACAGTCCATTGAAAGTTGAGCTCTACGTGGGATGCCTTTTGTTGCTGTATGCTCAATAGAGCACCTTGTGCAAGTTTTTAGCAGTGCAAGAGATTAATGGCGCAGTGGACTAGAAGTTCATGAAGTAAGGAGATAAAATCACTTTTACCAAAGTCAAGAAAATGTGATAAGTCTTATTGTTTGGTGGTGGGCAAAATACTTTTTGTACTGTGATGTAAGCCATCAACAACGCTTGATGTCAGGTTGGTAAGAGTTTGGTGCTGAGCATGTGGCAAAAACCCTGTTTGCTAAAACAAGGTGGCCGTAGTGGTTAAGGCGATGGATTGCTAATCCATTAGGTTCTGCACGCGTGGGTTTGAATCCCATCCTTGTCGCTCCAGGCTTTCTATATGACCTAAGGAAGAACTGTCTATGTGCAATCAATGTAGCAGGCTTTATTGTGGATATTGCAACCCACGTTCTTACCTGATGAGTCAAATTTAATTCGGTCCCTTAAGGGAATACTTTCATCACCTCAGTTTTGAGATGTTTTTCTTGTCTACTCAAAATTTTCTGCCAGAACTTTCCCTCGACAGTAGCGTGTTTACATGGGTCCATGGTATAATGGTCAGCATTCTGGTCTTTGAATCCAGTGATCCGAATTCAAGTCTCGGTGGGACCTTTGCAGCTTTAAATTACAACAATAATCTCCAATTATGGGAAACACAAACAAAATAACAAGTGCTGAGCTTGTTAAAATAGTGTGGAATCCATTTGATGTTATTCTTTAACTTAGGTACGTATCTGGACATGTTGAATAGAAATGTATCTCATTCACCATACGAGATCGCTTTCCACTAGAAGAAATTGCTGGTTGCTTCAATACAGTGATCATATTTTCAGTCTTGTTGTGTTTTTCACATCAAACTGACATTAACGGGTATAGCTCGGGTGTGTAGATGACAAACAAAATCTCAGGGATCATATATACTGACTATAGGTTGGAGTAAAAACACATTATATTGTGTGACACATGAATACTGGAAACTTTCTTCAGCATACCCACGTTAGAAAATGTGTCAAAGACATATTCCCATAAGGGTTGGTTTGGGGAAAACTTTCAACTTCGGACAGTTGCTGCAGTTACATTAGAATAGTGATTCCATGACTAAACCTTAACAGAGCTGCTGTTTGTCATGAGGATAGAATTTGTAACTGCAAGCACTCTGTGGTCTTCGGTTTCGACTAAACATGGACTGTTTTGAATCGAAAGAAAACTTTGCCACAATTTCAAGTATGTAAGCATGACTTCCCTGGTCCAAAAAGTCTCAGTTAAATGCTGACTTCTACGTGGAAGGTATTTTTTCGCTCTATGCTCAAGAAAGCCCCCTGTGCGGGTTTTAAGTTGAGCGAACGACTAGTGGGTCAGTGGATTGGTGGAAGTTCATGAAGTTGGGCTATAAAATCACTTGTGTCAAAGTCAGGAAAATGTGATGGGTCTTGGTTACTGGCTGTGAGCAAAACACTTATGTAGGACTGTTTCGTTTTAGAGCACTCCTCAGTAAGTGTACGGGTTGCTGCAAGCTTGAGCTTGACTATCATTAAAACAGCGTAAAACCCTTTTAATAATCTGCATAACCTAGTTGTGTCCCTGCACAAGTTAAATAGGAATGCATCTCAAAGCGGCAAATATTGAATGAGGTTTCAAAGACTGCTTTCCAAAAGAGGAATTGCTAGTGACTTCAATCTAGTGATTGTGGTTTCAGTCTGGATTTTGGGCCATCAAAACAGAAGCTATGGTGACCAAGTACCAAGCTAAGAAGTTGCCTATGAACAGACTTCCAATTACTCCGTAAATAAAACCTGTTCATGACTGATTTAAAACTGAAGAGATCCCTCTGCATTGGCCGGGAATTAAACCCGGATTAACTGCATTTCAACCCACATTCTTACCCGATGAGTCGAATTTCATTCAGTCCCTGAATGGAATATTTTCATGACCACAGTTTTGAGACGTTTTTCTTGTCTACTGAAAAGTTTCTGCCAGAACTTTCAGTCGACAGTAGTACGTCTACATGGTGTAATGGTCAGCACTCTGGACTTTGAATCCAGTGATCCGAGTTCAAGTCTCCGTGGGACCTTTGCAGTTTTAAATTACAGTAGTAGTCTCAGTTATGGAGAACTTTAAGAAAATTCCAAATACTGCGCTTGTTAAAGTAGTGTGGAGTCCTTGTGATGTTATCGTTAACCCTAGGTATGTATCTGCACGTTAAATAGAAAATGGGCTCAGCTGTTATGAGATGTCGCAAAGATCGCTTTCCGCATGAGGAAATTACTGTTCACTTCTATCGTAGTTTTAGTCTTTTTGGATCTTTCAGTAAAAGTTTCAAAGTTACTGCCAGAAATTTCACTCGACGGTGATGTGCTCATATGGTTCCATGGTGTAATGGTCAGCACTCTGAATCCAGTAATCCGAGTTAAAGTCTCGGTGGAACCTTTGCAGCTTTGAATTAAAGCAATAGTCTCCAATTCTGGGGAACACAAACACAGTAAGAGGTGCTGAGCTTGTCGAAATGGTGTGCAGCCCGTTCGATGTTCTTGTTTAACCTAGGTACGTATCTGGACATGTTGAATAGAAATGTATCTCATTCATCATACGCAACCGCTTTCCACTAGAGGACATTGCTGGTCGCTTCAACCCAGTGATCATCAATTTCAGTCTGGTTGTGTTTTCCACGTCATACTCACATTAACGGGTATAGCTCGGTTGTGTAGGTTGACAAACAAACTCTCAGGGATAAGATATACTAACTTTAGATTGGAGTAAAAACACAATATGTTGTTTGTCACATGGATACTAGAAACTTTCTTCACCATACCCACGTTAGAAAATGTGTCCAAGACATATTCCCACAAGGGGGGGTTTGGGGAAAACTTTCAACTTCGGACAGTTGCTACGGTGACATTGGAACAGTGATTCCATGGCTCTAAATCTTTAACAGTACTGCTGTTTGTCATGAGGATATAATTTGTAACTGTCAGCACTCTGAGGTCTTCGGTTTCACTAAACATGGATTTTTTTGAATTGAAAGAAAACCTTGCCACAATTGCAAGTACGTAAGCATGACTTCATTGGTCCCAAAAGTCTCAGCTAAATGCTGACTTCTACGTGGAAGGTATTTTGTCGCTATATGCTCTAGAAAGCCCGCTGTGCGGGTTTTAAGGTGAGTGAACGACTAGTGGGTCAGTGGATTGGAGGAAGTTCATGAAGTTTGGCTATAAAATCACTTGTGTCAAAGTCAGGAAAATGTGATGGGTCTTGGTTATTGGCTGTGAGCAAAACACTTATGTAAGACTGTTTCGTTTTAGAGCACTCCTCAGTAAGTGTTCGGATAGCTCCAAGTTTGAGCTTGACTGTCAACAAAACAGTGTAAAACCCTTGTCATATTCTGCATAACCTAATTTTGTCCCTGCACAAGTTAAATAGGAACGCATCTCAAACCAGCAAATACAGAATGAGGCTTCAAAGACTGCTTTCTAAAAGAGGAATTGCTAGTGACTTCAATCTAGTGATTGTGGTTTCAGTCTGGATTTTGGGCCATCAAAACAGAAGGTATGGTGAACAAGTCCCAAGCTAAGAAGTTGCCTTTTGAACAGACTTCCAATTATTCCGTAATAAAACCTGTTCATGACTGATTTAAAATTGAAGAAATCCTTCTGCATTGGCCAGGAATCGAACCCGGATCAACTGCTTGGAAGGCAACCATGCTCACTATACCACCAATGCAACACAACAGATGCTTTTTGGAAACTTGCACACGCCATGAACACTAACATTGCTGCGTGTTGAACTCTCTTCAGTAGGGGTTCTGATCTACTCAGAAGTCAATGTCAGAGCTTCCAATCGACACACGCTTTTATTTGGATCCATGGTGTAATGATCAACAGTCTGGACTTTGAATTGAGTGACCTGAGTTGAAGTTTTGGTGGACCTTTGCAGCTTTAAGTCAGTCACATTGATATTAGAACAGTGATGCCATGGCACTAAGTCATAACAGGACAGCTGTGTATCACCAGAATCGATTTTGTAACTGCCCGCTGTCTTATTTTGCTGAGGTCTTCAGTTTTGTCCACATAAAGGTTGGTTTGAATTGAAATAACACCTTACAATAATTACAAGTGTTCGTCATTCACAAAACTGTCCATTGAAAGTTGCGCTCTACGTGGGATGCCTTTTGTTGCTGTATGCTCAATAGAGCCCCTTGTGCAAGTTTTTAGCAGTGCAAGAGATTAATGGCGCAGTGGACTAGAAGAAGTTCATGAAGTAAGGAGATAAAATCACTTTGATCAAAGTCAAGGAAATGTGATGAGTCTCATTGTTTGGCAGTGAGCAAAATACTTTTTTGTACTGTGATGTAAGCCATCAACAATGCTTGATGTCAGGTTGGTAAGAGTTTGGTGCTGAGCATGTGGCAAAAACGCTTGTTTGCAAAGACAGTTCAGGACATTCAGCTCTTTCAGAATCCTATTCAGATTTTAAAAATATTTCATAGTTTTTGAACAATTCAGCTCTAAAGTTTAGCAATTCTGCCATACACTTTGCCTGTTAGAATGTTCAGTCCTAGTGTGACATCACATATCAATTTGAAACTCAACCGCCAGCCTAATTAGTGTGAATGCCCAGCATTCACACTATTGCTTTGCAGTTCTTCCACTTTTTCATACTTTAAACTACAGAAACAACTCAACAATCAAACTATTTATGTATTTAGCACATTATCGCAAATTTTTCAGTTTTTGTACCTTTAAAACTTTTAAAATATTCAGCCATTTCACATTTCAGTTTCCAGGTATTTCAGGTTGGCTAGTGACTTTCTGACTTTTCCTATTTATCCATTTTCAGCAATGCTTTCGCGATTTCTTTCAGCAGCTCAGCATTCACACGCCTTTTCTGTGGAAAAGCATTTTTCTAGTATTATTTTCATGTATGTAGAGTTATAATTTTTTGCGACCAAATCTCTAAAAATGTTTACAGAAGTCTAATATTGAAACTTTTAAAATTTTAATAAGTTAAGTTGCTCTTTATAACTTTTTTACCTTCATGTTTAATAAACAAATCAAATGCATTTAATTTCATCGTTCATGATTTCATTACACAGTTAATGCATTGCTTTGTTGCATGCTGCCACCTACAGTAGGCTATAGGAGTGTCCAAGGCGGTACATTAGGATCTTGCCACAGAATAGGTTCAAGTCCCACAAAGAGATATGAAAATAAAAGTGATGATATCCCTTGCGGGAGTGTGTGAAAACAATGTTAAAAAGATAAACGAGTAGAGAATAAATTTATATATTGTATGTTTTTTCCTTCTTTTCTCCCCCCCCTTTCCTTTCTTCTCCCCCCCAGCAGTCCCTTTTGCCCCATATTTGGCCGAATGGTCAGCTCTCTAGACTTGGAATCCAAATTGTGATTGGAGGAAGTTCACAAAGAAAGGATATAAAATCACCTTTGTCGAACCCAAGTAAACTGCTTGGAAGGCAGTGCTAATAACCTCTAAACCATCAAAACAAAACACTTCCTTTGTAAAATTACACACAGCATGATCTCTACGACTGCTATACTATAGAGCTTTCCTCAGCAAGGCTTCTGATAAATTTTTTTGACTCTTTTAATGCTGTCCACCACATAGGTGGTTCTCTGCACACGTTGAATCAGCAACCATCTCAAACTGGCACATAAGCCATCCCGGTCGCTGCTCCACTCCATCTCTGCTGATCCGGGGGGGGGGGGGCGCCGCCCCGTCCGACCAGAGGAGGCGCTAGTGCAGTGACCAGGACAAATACCCACATCCGACTTTTCACCCGCAGACACGGCCAATTGTGTCTGTAGGGACACCCGACCAAGCTGGAGGTAACATAGAGATTCGACTTGATGATCCTGTGTTGGCAGGCAACGGAATAGACTGCTACACTACCCAGACACCCGCTCATTTAGATCTTTATTGGAATTCTTTAAAACTGAGATTAGTAGCTACTGTGACTTAGAGCTGCAATGTTCCCATCAAAACTTGAACTTTGATCACTGGATTCAAGTCCAAAAAGTTGATCATTACAACGTAACAAAATAAAAGCGTGTGTCGATTGGAAGCTGCGGCAGTAACTTTTGAGTGGACTGAAACCCCTAAAGAGGCGAGTTAAACAATGCATCAGTGTTGTGGTCACGCCAGTTGCAGTTTTCAAAAGATACCCACTGTCTTGCGTTGGTAGTATAGTGATGAGCATAGCTGCCTTCCAAGCAGTTGACCAACCTGGGTTTGATTCCCGGCCAATGCAGCTGGCTTCCGTTTCTTGAAATCGGCAATGAAGAGATTTTATTTAGGGAGTAAATGGAACTTATTTCAAAAGGAAAAATCTTAGGTTGCAGTGCCCACTGTAACATGTCTTGATAGCCCCCAAAACCAGGATCACTGGATTGAAGTGACCAACAACTTCGTCATTTGGAAAGTAAATTAAAGCTGTAAAGGTCCCACTGAGTCTTGAATTGGGATCGCTGAAATGTCAGCAATGAGTGGAAGACCTTGGAGTAACTTTTGAGTAGATCAGAAAAACTACTCAAAGCAGCAGTCATAGGATGTCTCATTTAGGGAATAAATGAAATTTGTTTCATCAACTAAGTATATCGGTTGAAAAATCCAAAATAATGTATTTTTAAATGCTCACTCAAAGACAGCAACTCCTTAGGTCATAGAGAAAGCTGACAGCAACAAGGATGGTATCTGAACACACTCTTGTAGAACACAACGGATCAGCAGTTCTTCATCTTAACCAGTCCATCACCATGTCTTCAGCAGCGGGATTTTTGCAACTTGCTGTACTTATAACGCTTATGAACCTGACATCAAGTATTATTGATGGCTTACATCACATTATACAAAGTATTTTTCTTACCGCCAAAAACCGAGACTCATCATATTGTCCTGACTTTGACAAAAGTGATTTTATCGTCTTACTTCATTCCACTGCCCCACTAGTCTCCCACTCTACTTAAAACCCACACAGGGGGCTTTAATGAGCAGATAGTGACAAAGGATTTTGGACGTAGAAGTCAACATTCAATGGAGTTTTTTTGGGACGGGGGAAATCATTGTTGTATGGATTTCTTTCAATTCAAACCAATAATTATTTGGTTGAAAGTGAAGACCTCAGCAAAGTCCAGACAGCAGGCAGTTACAAAATCTATCCTCGGGATATGCAGCTGTGCTTTTTAGGATTTGGGGCCATGGAATCACTGTTATCACATCACTGCAGCAACTGTCTGAAGTTGAAAGTTCACCAAACCAACCACTGACGGAATACATCTTTGATACATTTCTGAGGTGGGCATGGTAAAGAATGTTTCTAGTGAATTCTCTAACATATTCATGTTACAGCCAACGTATTCATTCTAAAGTCAGTCCAGCTTAATCCTGAGATCCTGGTTTGCATTTTACATAACCAAATTTTATCCAGTACAGTGAATTACAGACGCAATAGATCAACACAGACTGCAACTAGGATCACTGGATTTTAGTGACTTGCAATTCCTCTTGTGGAAAGCATTTTTTTATGCGACATCTCTTAAAATGTGCAAGATAGATTTCTATTAAAACATGTGAGACATGCATATGTTCAGCATAACATCTCAATGGTTTCACACTTTTTGACCATAATCATGCCCATTTAGAACTTAATTGGAATTCTCCAAAGCTGATATTTGTAGGTACTGTGACTTAAAATGCAAATACTTAACAAAACTTGAACTCAGATCACTGGATCCAAAGGCCTGAAAGTGGATCATTACACCATGTAACAAAAAAAAGTGCCAGTGTCCACTGGAAGCTCTGGCAGTAACTTTTGAGTGGATAGAAACCTCTACTGAGGAGAGTTCAATACTGCAGCAGTGTTAGTGGTCGTGCCATTTGGAGTTTTCAAAACAGATCCGGCTGTTTTGCATTGGTGGTATAGTGGTGAGCATAGCTGCCTTCCAAGCAGTTGACCAGGGTTTGATTTATGGCCAATGCAGGTGGTCTCTGTTTCTTGAAATCGGCCATGAAGACATTTTATTTAGTGAGTAAATGGAACTTATTTCAAAAGGCAAAATCTTAGGTCGCAGTGCCCACCATAACTTGTCTTGATAGCCACAAAACCAGACAAAAACTAGGATCACTGGATTGATGTGACCAGCAACTTGGTCATTTGGAAACCGATATTTGTGACATCTCTTAACATAAGCAATATCAACTTCTATTTAAATGTGCAGATACGCACTTAGGTTAAACGATAACATCACATGGACTCCATACCATTTTAACAAGCTCAGTAATTGGAACGTGGTTGACATTGTCCATAATTGAGACTACTACTGTAAATTAAAGCTGCATAGGTCCCACTGAGTATTTCAATGGGATCAATGGATGCGGCAGTGCTGACTATTACATCATATAACTGAAATGTCAGCAATGAGTTGAAATTTTTGTAGTAACTTTTGATTAGATTGGAAAAATTAATCGAAAAAGCAGTCATGAGGATGTCCCATTTAGGGAATAAAAGAAATTTTTTCACCAGGTAGGCACATGTTTTGGAATATCCAAAATAATGTCTTTTTAAATTCTCATTCAAAGACAGAAACTCCTTAGGTCATACAGAAAGCCTATAACAACAAGGATGGCATCTGAACACACTCGTGTAAAACACAATAGATCAGCTGTCCATCATCTTAACCACTCCATCACCACGTCTTCAGCAGTGGGATTTTAGCAACATGCTGTACACATAATGCTTATGAACCTGACATCAAGTATTATTGATGGCTTACATCACAATACACAAAATATTTTTCTTACTCCCAAAAATCAAGACTCATCACATTGTCCCGACTATGACAAAAGTGATTTTACCTCCTTACTTCATTAACTTCCTCCAATCCACTGCCCCAATAGTCTCTTACTCTACTTAAAACCTGCACGGGGGGCTTTATTGAGCAGATAGCGACAAAGGATGTTCCACATAGAAGTCTACATTCAATGGAGACTTTTGGGACCAATAAAGTCATTGTGGTACGGATTTCTTTCGATTTAAACCAATAATTATTTGGTTGAAACTAGTGCTTTCAAACGATTAAAATGTTTAATCAGATTAATCACAAGGTTGCTGTGGATTAATTTCGATTAATCACGATTAACTATCATTCATTTTTAATCTATATTAATCGCGTTTCATTTTGCAAGAGCAAACAGATTCAAGAAATAAGGGAATACATATGCACTTAACATGTTTATTAAACACCTTTAACAGTCTGTGTTAACAAAAAACTTTGTTGACTCTTTTTCAAAACAAACATTTATCCACATTAATGTGGCGCTGTTACTCTTTTTTCAGCCATCTACTAATACAGACTAACTTGTTGACATTGTCCGAGAGGAGACTGACCGGTTCTTATTTACAATGTTGCCTGCAACTGAGAACAGTCTCTCACACGGAACAGGGTGAGACAAGTTCCGTGAGGCTGGTTTGCACAATACTTTATGTTGGTCGACTGTTCCGTCTTGGTTTTTTTTGTATTCAATTTCCCACCGAGAGGGCCAACGTGCTGTTTAGTGTCTTCCATACTTCCTTATCGAGTTGGTTGGTTCTGTCACTACCGGATCAACTGCCCATTTGTGCATGCGCGGCGGCATGTGTGACGGTAACTACTTGGACAAACTGCCCGAAATGCGTTGCCGGAGACGTTTCAGGGATTTTGAGTCATTCTGCGGCGCAAATGGGTAAATTGCGTTATAATTTTTAATCAGATTAATCATGATGATGGATTAATCTGCGTTAACGCATCAATTTTGACAGCCCTAGTTGAAACTGAAGACATCAGCAAAGATCAGACAGTGGGCAGTTAAAAAAATCTATTCTCATGATATGCAGCTGTGCTTCTTAGGATTTGGGGCCATGGAATCACTGTTCTCACATCACTGCAGCAACTGTCTGAAGTTGAAAGTTCACCAAACAACCCACTGTGGGAATATGATGTTGACACATTTTTATGTGGGTATGGTAAAGAACATTTCCATTTCCACCTTTGGGACCAAGCAAGTCATGCTCACATACTTGGCAATTGTGGTTTGGATTTCTTTCAGTTCAAACCAAAACTTATTTGGTCAAAATTGTAGACCTCAGCAAAGATTAAAAAGCGGGCAATTGCAAAATCTATCCTCATGAAATGCAGCTGTGCTTTTTAAGATTTGAGGCCACAGAATCTCTGTACTAATATCACCGCAGCAACTCTTAAGTTGAAAATTTTCCCCAAACCAACCATTGTGGGAATATGTCTTTGACACATTTTTAATGTGGGCATAGTAGAGAGGTCTCCATCGAATTCTGTAACATATTCATGTTAGAGACAATGCACTGTGCTGGAAAGCAAAATCTCAGGCTTAATCCTGAGATTTTGCTTTCCATTGTACAAAACCAGGATTTATACATTACTGTGAGTTAAAGACGCAATAGACCCATCCAGTCTGAAACTAGGATCACTGGACTGAAGTGAATTAAAATTCCTCTTGTGGAAAGCTTTTTTTTACGAGATCACTTAAAATGAGCATGATGGTATCCTATTAAAAAATGTGTGCAGACATTCATACGTTCAGGATAACATCTCAATGGTTTCACACTTCTTTGACCATAGTCATGCCCATATAGAACTTTATTGGAATTCGCCATAGCTGAGATTTGTAGGCACTGTGACATAAAATTGCAAATACTTACCAAAACGTAAACAAGTATCACTTGATCCAAAGTCCTGAAAGTTGATCATTACACCATGTAACCAAAAAAAAGCACGTGTGTTGACTGGAAGCTCTGGCAGTAACGTTTGAGTCGACCTAAACCCCTACTGGGGAGAGCTCAACAATGCAGCAGTGTTAGTGGTCATGCTGTTTACAGTTTTCAAAACAGGCCTTGTCGTCTTGCATTGGTGGTATATTGGTGAGCATAGCTGCCTTCCAAGCAGTTGACCTGGGTTCGATTCCCGGCCAATGCAGTGAGCCTCTGTTTGTTGAAATCAGTCAAGAGGTTTGATTTAGAGTAAATGGAGCTTATTTCAAAAAGCAAAATCTTAGGTTGCAGTGCCCACCGGGACATCTGTCTTGATAGCCCCAAAATTGGACAAAAACGAGGATCACTGTATTGAAGTTACCAACTTTGTCAAGTGGAAAGTGATATTTGTGACATCTCTTAACATAAGCAACATCAACTTCTATTTAACATGTGCAGATACGTACTTAGGTTAAACGATAACATCACATGGACTCCATACCATTTTAACAAGCTCAGTATTTGGAATTTGATTGGCATTGAACACAACTGTACTGTAAATCAAAGCTGTAAAGGTCCCACTGAGCATTGAAATGGGATCACTGAATTCAAAAGCACTGACTATTATATCATGAAACTGAAATGTCAGCGATGAGTGGACGATCTTGGAATAACTTTTGAGTAGATTGGAAAAACTACTTGAAGCAGCAGTCACGAGGATGTCCCATTTAGCGAATAAATTAAATTTGTTTCATCAGCTAAGTACATCAGTTGGAACACTCAAAGACAGCAACTCCTTAGGTCATAGAGAAAACCTATCGCAACAAGGATGGTATCTGAACACTTGTGTACAACAAAATGGATCAGCAGTCCATCACCTTAACCACTCCATAACTATGTCTTCAGAAGCAGGATTTTTGCAACATGCTGTATACTTAACCCTTATGAACCTGACATCAAGTATTATTGCTGGCTTACGTCACAATAAAAAAAATAATTTTCGTACTGCCAAATAGAGACTCATATCATTGTCCTGACTTTGCCAAAGGTGATTTTATCTCCATACTTCATTAACTTCATCCAAGCCACTGCCTCACTAGTCTCTCACTCTACTTAAAACCTGCAAAAGGGGCTCTATTGAGCAGATAGCGACTACAGACATTCCACGTTGATGTCAACATTCAATGGAGACCATTTGCACCAAGCAAGTCATGCTTACATACTTGGCAATTGCGGTATAAATTTCTTTCAGTTCAAACCAAAAATTATTTGGTCGAAATTGAAGACCACAGCAAAGATCAAACGGCGGCAATTGCAAAATCTATCCTCATGATATGCAGCTGTGCTTTTTAAGATTTGGGGCCATGGAATCAATGAGCTAACATCACTGAAGCAACTATCTTACGCTGAAAGTTTTCCCCAAACCAACCATTGTTGGGAATATGTCTTTGAACCTTTTTATTGTGGGCATGGTGAAGGTCTCCATTGATTCTGTAATACATTTATGTTAGGGACAATGCATTGTGTTTTTATGTCATTAAAAAAAAATCTAATTGTTCCCTTTTTCTCCCATTTTAGTGGCGAATCGCTCCCTATTCTAGTTCAAACACCCACCCTCGTACTGTATGTGTTCGCCAACTGCATCGCTTCGGCCGGCAGTCTCAAAGGAGACTCCTTGCCACTTCTGTGACAAGGGGAATCCAGGACGAACCACTGCTTTTCCCGACACACACAGAGAGATGCATTCATGTGACGAACACAAGCCGACTCCGTCCCCCTCCCGAAGACAGTGTTGCCAATTATTGCTGCTTCATCAAATCCAGCCATAGTCGGATCTGATGAGACCGAGGCGCAAACCCCGATCTCCATTGGGCAACTGCATCGACACAAAGCAGATGCTTAGACCACAACACCAACGCGGACCCCATTTTTACGTCATTCTACAGTCTGGCTTAATTCTCATATCTTGCCTTCCATTTTACATAACCAGGATTTAACAATTACTGTCAGTTAAAGATGCAATAGACCCATCCAACCTGAAACTAGGATCACTGGATTGAAGTGACCTGCAATTACTCTTATGGAATGCTTTTTTTATGACATCACTTAAAATGCAAGATGGTTTTCTATTAAAACATGTGTGGAGACATAGATACGGTCAGGATAACGTCTCAATGGTTTCGCACTTTGACCATAGTCATGCCCATATAGAACTTTATTGGAATTCGCCATAGCTGAGATTTGTAGGTACTGTAACTTAAAATTGCAAATACTTACCAAAACTTGAACTCGGATCACTGGATCCCAAGTCCCGAAAGCTGATCATTACACCATGTAACGAAATAAAAACACGAGTGTTCACTGGAAGCACTGGCAGTAACTTCTGAGTTGACCGAAACTGCGACTGGGGAGAGCTCAATAATGCAGCAGTGTTAGTGATCATGTTGTTTGCAGTTTTCAAAAGAAGCCATGTCGTGTTGCATTGGTAGTATAGTGGTGAGCATAGCTGCCTTCCAAGCAGTTGACCCGCGTTCGATTCCCGGCCAATGCAGTTGGCCTCCGTTTCTTGAAATCAGTCATGAAGAGGTTTGATTTAGGGAGTAAATGAAACTTATTTCAAATGGCAAAATCTGGCCGCTCTGGTAGCCGAACGGAATAAACCGCCGTTCTTGCAATCCGCTCGTCACGTGGCTGGGAGGTTCGTATCCCAGACTCGCCATAACCGGTCACGGCCAGAGCGTCCACGGGGTAAGACATTCATTAAGCCACCCTTACCCGAGGGATAGTGGGTGTAGATCGGTGTAGTGTTGGGGGACTCGTCGTTCTCCAGCGACCCCACTGGCCCACCCGGGCGCCTGCAGCCAAGCAACTGAAAGCATTCTCCCTACGCCTCCTTCGCGGCTTGAAGGTGATGCAATCCATGCGAGGCTTCAGTGTGTAAAATAGCGAGAGTAGCCGACACGAGTTTGAAGGAAGCTGGTGTTACGCCTATCTCCTTCCTGTGGAAACGTGAGCCAGGGGAGTTATTCGACAAGAGTTCCGGCCATATGCCATTGGGTTAATCGGGTGGGATAAGGGGAAAAAACTAGAAATAAATAATAAAAAAGGCAAAATCTTAGGTTGCAGTGCCCACCGTAACAGCCCCAAAAGAGAACAAAAACGAGAATCCCTGGATTGAAGTGACCAGCAACTTCATCATGTCGAAAGTGATATTTGTGATATCTCTTAACTTAAACAACATCTACTTCTATTTAACATGAGCAGACCAGTACTTAGTTTAAACGATAACATCACAGGGACTCCATAACATTTTAACACGCTAAGTATTTGGAACTTGATTGGCATCGTCCACAATCGAGACTACTACTGGAAATTAAGTCTATAAAGGTCCCACTGAGTCTTGAAATGTGATCATTGGACTCAAAATCACTGACCACTATATCATGTAACTGAAATGTCAGCGATGAGTGGAAGATCTTGGAGTAACTTTTGGGTAGATTGGAAAAACTACTCGAAACAGCAGTTACGAGGATGTCCCATTTAGGGTATGAATTAAATTTGTGTCATCAACTAAGTACATCGGTTAGAATATCCAAATTAATGTCTTTAAATGCTCGCTGAAAGACAGCAACTCCTTAAGTCATAGAAAAAGCCTATGGCAACAAGGATGGTATCTGAACACAAAGGATCAGCAGTCCATCACCTTAACCACTCCATCACCATGTCTTCAGCAGCGGGAGTTTTGCAACATGCTGTAAACATAACGCTTATGAACCTGACATTAAGTATTATTGATGGGTTATGTCACAATACAAAAATAATTTTCTTACTTCCAAATAGAGACTCATAACATTGTCCTGACTCCTGACTTTTCCCAGAGTGATTTTATCTCCATACTTCATTAACTTCATGCAAGCCACTGCCCCACTAGTCTCCTACTCTACTTAAAATTGGCACAGGGGGTTCTATTGAGACACTAGTGACTAAGGACGTTCCACGTAGATGTCAACATTCAATGGAGACCTTTGGGACGAAGCAAGGCATGCTTACATACTTGGCAATTGTGGTTTGGATTTCTTTAAATTCAAACCAAAACTGATTTGGTCGAAACTGAAGACCTCAGCAAAGATCAAACCGCGGGCAATTGCAAAATCTATCCTCATGATATGCAGCTGTGCTTTTTAAGATTTAGGGCCGCGGAATCACAGTACAAGCATGACTGCAGCAACTATCTTAAGTTGAAAGGTTTCCCCAAACTAATCATTGTGGGAACATGTCTTTGACACATTTTTAATGTGGGCATGGTGAAGAAGGTCTCCATTGAATTCCGTAAAATATTAATGTTAGAGACAAAGCACTGTGTTTTTACGTGATTTAAAAAAAAAATTATTTCCGATTTTTCACTTTCCCCCCAATTTAGTGGCCAATCGCTCCCTATTCTAGTTCAAACACCCACCCTCATACTGTATGCGTTCGCCAACTGCATCTCTTCAGCCAGCAGTCTCAAAGGAGACGTCTCGCCACTTCCGTGACAAGGCGAATCAGGCCGAACTATTGCTTTTTCCGACACACACAGAGATGAATTCATGTGACAAATACAAGCCGACTCCTCCCGAAGAAAGCGGTGCCAATTATAGCTGCTTCATCAAACCTGGTCATAGTCAGATCTGACAAGACAAAGGCGCGAACCCAGTCCCCAAGTGCATCAACACAAACCAGACGCTTAGACCGCAACACCACCGCGGACCGCGTGTTCATATTCCTCTAAAGTCAGTCTGGCTTAATTCTCATATCTTACCTTCCATTTTACACAACCAGGATTTAACAATTACTGTCAGTTAAAGATGCAATAGACCCATCCAGCCTGAAACTAGGATCACTGGATTGAAGTGACTTGCAATTGCTCTTGTGGAAGCTTTTTTTACAACATCACTTAAAATGCAAGATGATTTTCTATTAAAACACGTGTGCAGACATATATACGTTCATAATAAAGTCTCAATGCTTTCACACTTTGAACATAGTCATGCCCATATAGAACTTTATAGGAATTCTCCATAGCTGAGATTTGTAGGTACTTTGAATTAAAATTGCAAATACTTACCAAAACTTGAACTCGGCTCACTGGATCCAAAGTCCCAAAAGCTGATCATTACACCATGTGACCAAATAAAAACACGAGTGTTCACTGGAAGCACTGGCAGTAACTTTTCAGTCGATCGAAACCCCTACTGGGAAGAGCTCAACAATGCAGCAGTGTTAGTGGTCATGTTGTTTGCAGTTTTCAAAAGAGCACATGTTGTCTTGCATCGGTGGTATAGTGGTGAGCATAGCTGCCTTCCAAGCAGTTGACCCGGGTTCGATTCCCGGCCAATGCAGTAGGCGTCTGTTTCTTGAAATCAGTCATGAAAAGGTTTGGTTTAGGGAGTAAATGGAACTTATTTCAAAAAGCAAAATCGAAAGTTGCAGTGCCCGCTGGAACATCTGTCTTGATAGCCCCAACACAAGGATCACTGTATTGAAGTGACCAGCAACTTCGTCATGCGGAAAGTGATATTTGAGACATCTCTTAACATAAGCAACATCAACTTCTATTTAACATGTACAGATACACACTTAGGTTAAACAACAACATCACATGGACTCCATACCATTTTAACAAGCTAAGTATTTGGAACTTGATTGGCATTGTCCACAACTGAGTCTACTACTGTAAATCAAAGCTGTATAGGTCCCACTGAGTCTTGAAATGGGATTAATGGATTCAAAAAAAGCTAACCATTATATTATGAAACTGAAATGTCAGCGATGAGTGGAAGATCTTGGGAGTAATTTTTGGGTAGATTGGAAAAATTACTCGAAGCAGCAGTCATGACGATGTCCCTTTTAGAAAATAAATTAAAAATTGTTTCATCAACTAAGTACATTGGTTTGAATAGCCAACATAATGTTTTGTTAAATGCTCACTCAAAGACAGCAACTCCTTAGGTCATAAAGAAAACCTATAGCAACAAGGATGGTATCTGAACACACTTGTGTAGAGGACAATGGATCAGCAGTCCATCAGCTTAACCACTCCATCACCATGTCTTCAGAAACAGGATTTTTGCAACATGCTGTATACATAACGCTTATCAACCTGACGTAAAGTATTATTGATGGCTTACATCACAATACAAAAAATAATTTTCTTACTGCCAAATAGACTCATAACATTGTCCTGACTTTGCCAAAAGTGACATTAGCTCCAAACTTCATTAACTTCATCCAAAGCCACTGCCCCACTAGTCTCTCACTCTACTTACAACCTGTAAAAGTGGCTCTATTGAGCAGATAGCAACTAAGGACATTCCACGTTCATGTCAACATTCAATGGAGACTCTTTGCACCAAGCAAGTCATGCTTACATACTTGGCAATTGTGGTTTAGATTTCTTTCAGTTTAAACCAAAAATTAGTTGGTCAAAATTGAAGACCTCAGCAAAGACCAAACAACAGGCAATTGCAAAATCTATCCTCATGATATGCAGCTGTGCTTTTTAAGATTTAGGGCCATGGAATCACTGAACTAATATCACTGCAGCAACTGTCTTAAATTGAAAGTTTTCCCCAAACCAATAATTGTGGGAACACGTAGTTGACAAATTTTTAATGTGGGCATGGTGAAGAAGGTCTCCATTGAATTCTGAAACAAATTCATGTTAGAGACAATTCATTGTTTTCACGTCATTTAAAAAAAATCTAATTGTTCCCCTTTTCTCCCAATTTAGTGGCCAATCGCCCTATTTTAGTTCAAACACCCACCCTCGTACTGAATGCGTTTGCCAACTGCATCTCTTCAGCTAGCAGTCTCAAAGGAGACGCCTCGCCACTTCCGTGACGAGGCAAATCAGGCCGAATCACTGCTTTTATCCGACACACAGAGATGAATTCCTGCGACAAACACAAGCCGACTCCTCCCACCTCCCGAAGAAGGCATTGGCAATTATAGCTGCTTCATCAAATCCGGCAACAGTCGAATCTGACGAGACCGAAGCGCTAACCCCGTTCCCCAGTGTGCAACTGTATCGACACAAACCAGATGCTTAGACCACAACACCACCGCGGACCACGTACTCACGTCCTTCTAAAGTCACGTCTGTCTTCATCCTCACATCTTACCTTCCATTTTACACAACCAGGATTTAACAATTACTGTCAGTAAAAGACACAATAGACCCATCCAGCCTGAAACCAGGATCACTGGATTGAAGTGACTTGCAATTCCTCGTGTGGAAAGCTGTTTTTACGACATCACTTAAAATGCAAAATGGTTTTCTATTAAAACACGTGTGCAGACGTACATACTTTCATGATAACGTCTCAATGCTTTCAGACTTTGAACATAGTCACGCCCATATAGAACTTTATTGGAATTCTCCATAGCTGAGATTTGTAGGTACTTTAACTTAAAATTGCAAATACTTACCAAAACTTGAACTCAGATCACTGGATCCCAAGTTCTTAAAGCTGATCATTACAACATGTAACCAAATAAAAACACGAGTGTTCACTAGAAGCACTGGCAGTAATTTTTGAGTCGACCGGAACCCCTACTGGGGAGAGCTCAACAATGCAGCAGTGTTAGTGGTCATGTTGTTTGCAGTTTTCAAAAGAGGTTATGTCGTGTTGCATTGGTGGTATAGTGGTGAGCATAGCTGCCTTCCAAGCAGTTGACCCGGGTTCGATTCCCGGCCAATGCAGTAGGCGTTTCTTTCTTGAAATCAGTCATGAAGAGCTTTGATTTAGGGAGAAAATTGAACTTATTTCAAAAAGCAAAATCTTAGGTTGCAGTGCCCGCCGGAACATCTGTCTTGATAGCCCCAAAACTGGAGAAAAACGAGGACCACTGTATTGAAGTGACCAGTAACTTCGTCATGCGGAAAATGATATTTGAGACATCTCTTAACGTAAGCAACATCAACTTCTATCCAACATGTACAGATACACACTTAGGTTAAACAATAACATCACATGGACTCCATACCATTTTATCAAGCTAATTATTTGGAACTTTATTGGCATTTTCCACAACTGAGTCTACTACTGTAAATCAAAGCTGTATAGGTCACAGAGTCTTGAAATGGGATTACTGGATTCAAAAGCAATAACCATTATATCATGAAACTGAAATGTCAGCGATGGGTGGAAGGTCTTGAGTAATTTTTGGGTAGATTGGAAAAATTACTCGAAGCAGCAGTCATGAGGATGTCCCTTTTAGAAAATAAATTAAAATGTGTTTCATCAACTAAGTACATCGGTTGGAATAGCCAACATAATGTCTTTTTAAATGCTCACTCAAAGACAGCAACTCCTTAGGTCATAGAGAAAACCTGTAGCAACAAGGATGGTATCTGAACACACTTGTGTAGAACACAATGGATCAGCAGTCCATCAGCTTAACCACTCCATCACCATGTCTTGAGAAGCAGGATTTTTGCAACATGCTGTATACATAACGCATATGAACCTGAACTTAAGTATTATTGATAGTTCACATCACAATACAAAAAATAATTTTCTTACTGCCAAATAGAGACTCATAACTCTTGATAGCCCCAAAACTGGACAAAAACGAGGATCACTGTATTGAAGTGACCAGCAACTTCATCAAGTGGAAAGTGATATTTGAGACATCTCTTAACCTAAGCAACATCAACTTCTATTTAACATGTGCAGATATGTACTTAGGTTAAATGATAACATCATATGGACTCCATACCATTTTAACAAGCTCAGTATTTGGAACTTGATTGGCATTGTCCACAATTGAGACTACTGCTGTAAATCAAAGCTCTACAGGTGCCACTGAGTCTTGAAATGGGATCACTGGATTCAAAAGCACTGACCATTATATCATGAAACTGAAATGTCAGCGATAAGTGAAAGATCTTTGAGTAACTTTTGGGTAGATTGGAAAAACGACTCGAAGCAGCAGTCATGAGGATGTCCCATTTAGCAAAAAAAAATAAATTTGTTTCACCAACTAAGTACATCGTTTGGAATATATAACATAATGTCTTTTTAAATGCTCACTCAAAGACAGCAACTCCTTAGGTCATAGAGAAAACCCGTAACAACAAGGATGGTATCTGAGCACACTTGTGTAGAACACAATGGATCAGCAGTCCATCAGCTTAACCACTCCATCACCATGTCTTCAGAAGCGGGATTTTTGCAACATGCTGTATACATAACGCATATGAACCTGAAGTTAAGTATTGATGGCTTACGTCACAATACAAAAAATAATTTTCTTACTGCCAAATAGAGACTCATAACATTGTCCTGACATTGCCAAAAGTGACTTTATCTCCAAACCTCATTAACTTCCTCCAAGCAACTGCCCCACTAGTCTCTCACTCTACTTAAAACCTGTAAAAGTGGCTCTATTGAGCAGATAGCAACTAAGGACATTCCACGTAGATATCAACATTCAATGGAGACTCTTTGCACCAAGCAAGTCATGCTTACATACTTGGCAATTGTGGTTTAGATTTCTTTCAGTTCAAACCAAAAATTATTTGGTCAAAATTGAAGACCTCAGCAAAGACCAAACAGCGGGCAATTGCAAAATCTATCCTCATGATATGCAGCTGTGCTTTTTAAGATTTAGGGTCATGGAATCTCGGAAACTAATATCACTGCAGCAACTGTCTTAAATTGAAAGTTTTCCCCAAACCAACCATTGTGGGAATATATCTTTGACACATTTTTAATGTGGGAATGGTGAAGAAGGTGTCCATTGAATTCTGTAACAAATTCATGTTATAGAAAATTCATTATGTTTTTACGTCATTCTAATGTCAGTTCGGCTTAATCCTGAGATCTTGCTTTCCATTATATACAACCAGGACTTATCCATTACTGTGAGTTAGAGATGCAATAGACCCATCCAGCCTGAAACTAGGATCACTGGATTGAAATGACTTGCAATTCCTCTTGTGGAAAGCTTTTTTTTTTTTACAATATCACTTAACATGATCAAGATGGTTTCCTTTTAAAACATGTGTGCCGACATACATACGTTCACAATAACATCTCAGTGCTTTCACACTTCGACCATAGTCATGCCCATATAGAACTTTATTGGAATTCTCCATAGCTGAGATTTGTAGGTACTGTGACTTAAAATTGCAAATACTTACCAAAACTTGAAGTTGGATCACTGGATCCAAAGTCCCGAAAGCTGATCATTACACCATGTAACGAAATAAAAACACGAGTGTTCAGTGGAAGCACTGGCAGTAACTTTTGAGTTGACCGAAACCCCTACTGGGGAGAGCTCAACAATGCAGCAGTGTTACTGGTCATGTTGTTTGCAGTTTTCAAAAGAGGCCACGTTGTGTTACATTGGTGGTATAGTGGTGAGCATAGCTGCCTTTCAAGCAGTTGACCCGGGTTCGATTCCTGGCCAATGCAGTGGGCCTCTATTTCTTGAAATCAGTACTTAAGAAGTTTGATTTAGGGAGTAAATGGAACTTATTTCAAATGGCAAAATCTTAGGTTGCATTGCCCACCGTAATAGCCCCAAAACAGGACAAAAACGAGAATCACCGGATTGAAGTGACTAGCAACTTCGTCATGTGGAAAGCGATATTTGTGACATCTCTTAACATATGCAACATCTACTTCTGTTTAACATGTGCAGACATGTACTTAGGTTAAATGGTAACATCACAGGACTCCATACCATTTTAACAAGCTCAGTATTTGGAAATTGATTGGCATTATCCACAACTAAGACTACGACTGTAAATTAAGTCTATAAAGGCCCCACTGAGTCTTGAAATGAGATCATTGGAGTCCAAAGCACTTACCAAGTTATCATGTAATTGAAATGTCAGCGATGAGTGGAAGATCTTGGAGTAACTTTTGGGTAGATTGGAAAAAGTACTTGAAACACCAGTTATGAGGAAGACCCATTTAGGGAAAGAATTAAATTGGTTTCATCAACTAAGTACATCAGTTGGAATAGCCAACATAATGTGTTTTTAAATGCTCACTCAAAGACAACAAATCCTTAAGTCCTTGAGAAAGCCTATAGCAAAAAAGATGGTATCTGAACACAATTGTGTAGAACACAATGGATCAGCAGTCCATCACCTTAACCACTCCATCACCATGTCTTCAGCAGCAGGATTTCTGCAACATGCTGTACACATAACACTTATGAACCTGACATCAAGTATTATTGATGGCTTACATCACAATAAAAAATATATTTTTCTTACTGCCAAAAATCGAGACTCATAACATTGTCCTGACTTTGACAAAAGTGATTTTATCTCCCTACTCATTAACTTCCTCCAAGCCACTGCCCCACTAGTCTCTCACTCTACTTAAAACCAGCACAGGGGGTTATATTGAGCAGATAGCGACTAATGACGTTCCATGTAGATGTCAACATTCAATGGAGACCTTTGGGACCAAGTAAGTCATGCTTACATAATTGGCAGTTGTGCTTTGAATTTCTTTCAGTTCGAACCAAAACTTATTTTGTTGAAATTGAAGACCTCAGAGAAGATTAAACAGTGGTCAATTGCAAAATCTATCCTCATGAAATGCAGCTGTGCTTTTTAAGATTTGAGGGCCACAGAATCTCTGTACAAATATCACTGCAGCAACTCTTAAGTTGAAAGTTTTCCCCAAACCAACCATTGTGGGAATATGTCTTGACACATTTTTAATGAGGGCATGGTGGAGAATTCTGTAACATATTCATGTTAGAGACAATGCATTGTGTTTTTATATCATTCCAAAGTCAGTCCAGCTTAATCCTGAGATCTTGCTTTCCATTTTACGCAACCAAGACTTATCCATTACTGTGATTTAAAGATGCAATAGACCCATCCAGCCTGAAACTAGGATCACCGGATTGAAATGACTTGATATTCCTCTTGTGGAAAGCTTTTTTTTAAGATATCACTTAAAATGAGCAAGATGGTTTCCTATTAAAACATGTGTGCAGACATTCATACGTTCAGGATAACATCTCAATGGTTTCACACTTCTTTGACCATAGTCATGCCCATATAAAACTTAATTTGAATTCGCCATAGCTGAGATTTGTAGGCACTGTGACTTATAATTGTAAATACTTACCTAAACCTGAACTCGGATCACTGGATCCCAAGTCCTGAAAGCAGACCATTACACCATGTAACCAAATAAAAACACGAGTGTTAAGTTTTGAGTCGACCTAAACCCCTACTGAGGAGAGCTCAACAATGCAGCAGTGTTAGTGGTCATGTTGTTTACAGTTTTGAAAAGAACACATGTTGTCTTGCATTGGTGGTATAGTGGTGAGCATAGCTACCTTCCAAGCAGTTGACCCGGGTTCGATTCCCGGCTAATGCAGTGGGCCTCTGTTTCTTGAAATCAGTCATGAAGAGGTTTGATTTAGGGAGTAAATGGAACTTATCTCAAAAAGCAAAATCTTACATTGAAGTGCCCACCGTAACATCTGTCTTGATAGCCCCAAAACTGGACAAAAACGAGGATCCCTGTATAGAAGTTACTAGCAACTTTGTCACGTGGAAAGTGATATTTGTGACATCTCTTAACGTAAGCAACATCCACTTCTATTTAACATGTGCAGATACGTACTTAGGTTAAACGATAACATCGCATGGACTCCATACCATTTTAACAAGTTTAGTATTTAGAACTTGATTGGCATTGTCCACAACGGAGACTACTACTTTAAATTAAAGTTGTAAAGATCTCACTGAGTCTTGAAATGGGATCACTGGATTCAAAAGCACTGACCATTAGATTACATTACATTACAGTCATTTAGCCGATGCTTTTATCCAAAGCGACTTAAAATAAGTGCAATCAGGAGAACTACTAGTCATCAGAGGTCATAAGTGCATCTAAACAAGCGCCTAAGAGCAAAACCATTGCTAAAGTAAAAGTGCAAGAAAGAGATTTTTTTTTTTAAATGAGTGAATACAATAAGTGCTAAGAACAAGTAACAGGGTAGTAGTTCTTAAAGAGGTGAGTTTTCAACCTGCACCGAAAGATGGGCAGCAACTCCGCTGTCCTGACATCAGTGGCAAGTTCATTCCACCACTGTGGGGCCAGTACAGAAAAGAGCCCTGACAGGGTCGATCAGCAGCAAGGGCATCTGAGCGATGGGGCAACCAGGCGTCCTGAGGCAGCAGAGTGAAGTGGTCGGGCGGGGGTGTAGGGCTTGACCATGGTCTGGATTTAGGAAGGAGTTGTTCCTTTCACTGCCCTGTAAGCTAGCACCAGAGTCCTAAACTGGATGCGAGCAGCTGCTGGGAGCCAGTGTAGGGACATGAGAAGGGCAGTTGTGTGGGAGAACTTAGGGCGGTTGAACACCAGCCAAGCTGCAGCTTTCTGAACAAGCTCCAGAGGTCTGATGGCCGACGCTGGGGCGCCAGGAAGGAGGGAGTTGCCGTAGTCCAGCCAGGAGATGACCAGAGCCTGGATGAGCACCTGTGTGATCTCGTCGGTGAGGAATGGGCGAATCCTCCTGATGTAAGAGAGGAGAAATCTGCAGGAGCGAGCAACCGATGCAACGTTTTCATCAAGATTCCTCACAGTCCGATTTGGCGTCACCACGGTGTTGTCAATGGTGATGGCCAGGTCTCGGAGCGGGCAACCTTTCCCCGGGAGGAACATCAGCTCTGTCTTGTCCAGATTGAGCTTCAGGTGGTGTGTTGCCATTCCCCCCGAGATGTCAGTCAAGCACACAGCAATGCGTGTCTCTACTTGTGTGTCAGAGGGAGGAAAGGACAAGATCAAGTGGGTGTCATCGGCATGACAATGGTAAGAGAAGTCATGCGAGCGAATAACAGAACCCAGGGATGTTGTGTACAGGGAGTAAAGGAGAGGACCCTGAATCGAACCCTGCGGAACGCCTGTAGTCAGTCTTCGAGGCTCCGACACAGATTCCCTCCATGTCACCTGGTAGGAGCGACCCGTCAAGTAGGTTGCAAACATTGAGAGTGCAGAGCCTGTGACATCCAGCCCCTCGAGGGTAGAGAGGAGGATCTGGTGGTTTACTCTGTCGAACGCAGCTGACAGGTCCACGAGTATAAGGACAGAGGAGAGAGAGTTTGCTCTCGCAGAGTGCAGTAATTCTGTCACTGCAAGGAGGGCTGTCTCTGTCGAGTGACCCACCCTGAACCCAGACCGGTTGGGGTCCAGGAGGTTGTTCTGGTGGAGGCACAAAGAAAGTTGGTTAAAGACAGCATGTTCGAAAATTTTGGATAGAAAGGGTAGAAGGGAAATTGGTCTGTAGTTTTTGACGTCAGAGGGGTTAAGTGATGGTTTCTTGAGAAGGGGGGTGACTCTAGCAGTCTTGAAGGCAGATGGAAAGCATCCTGCCTGGAGGGAGGTGTTGATGAGATGGGTTAGATAGGGAAGGAGTTCAGGTGCTATAGACTGAAGAAGAGGGGAGGGGACCACGTCAAGGGAGCATGTGGTGGGGCGACTGGATGTTATGAGGTTTAGAACCTCGTCGGGGGAGAGGGGAGCGAGGTGGGATAGGGTGGGACATGGAGAGGTGAGGGAGAGTGCAGAGGGGGGAATAGTGCAAGCAGCACTAACCGGGTGGTGAGAAAAGGCGGATCGGATGTCATTTACCTTCTTGTCAAAGAAGTTAGCGAAGTCATCAGGGAGAAGGGAGGAAGTAGGAGGAGGAGGTGGGGGTTGAAGAAGTGTAGAGAAGGTTTCAAAGAGTTTCTTAGGATTAGAGGCAGAGGATAGGATTTTAGAGCGATGGAAGGCAGCCTTAGCAGCAGAAAGGGAGGAGGAGAAAGTGAAAAGAAGAGACTGGAAGTTGAGAAGGTCCTCTGGGAGTTTGCCTTTTCTCCATTTGTGCTCTGCCACTCTCAGGCTCCATCTGTCAGTACGTACTGAGTCGGTCAGCCAAGGGGCAGGTGGAGTTGGGTGTGCAGGCCTGGAGGTGAGGGGACAGAGATTGTCCAGAGAAGAGGAGAGGCTAGAGAGAAGATCAGTAGCAGTGTCAGGGGGTAAGAGAGAGAAAGATTCAGGTGTAGGGAGGATAGAGGTAACAGAGGAAGAAAGATCAGTGGCGGAGAGAGCGCGGAGGTGTCTATGGGTGGAAACTATGTGGGTAGGGGAAGGTGCTGAGGGGGGTGAAGAGAGGGAGAGAGAGTAGGACATGAAATAGTGGTCAGAGAGCTGGAGGAGAGTAACAGAGAGATTGGAAATAGGACAGTGTCTAGTAAAGATAAGGTCCAGCTGGTTGCCGGCCTTGTGGGTAGGAGGAGAGGGTGAGAGGTGAAGGTCAAAGGAGGAGAGGAAAGAGAGAAGAGGATCTAGCTTGTTAGTGTGGATGTTGAAGTCACCGAGAAGGATAAGTGCAGAGTCATCAACAGGGAAGTGCGAGACAAGTGTGTCAAGCTCCTCCAGAAACTCACCAAGGGGGCCTGGTGGGCGGTACACAACCACAATGGTGAGTTTGACTGGATAAGAGATAGTAACAACATGAAATTCAAAAGAGGGTGGAGAAAATTGTGGAATGGAAACAAGAGAGTATTTCCATTTCAGGGAGAGTAGCAGGCCAGTACCACCACCCCGCCTCCCAGCTCTGGGAGTGTGAGAAAAAGAGTACACATCAGACAGAGCTGCAGGTGTGGTAGTGTTTTCTGGCATGATCCAGGTCTCAGTTAGAGCAAGAAAGTTGAGGGAGAGCAAGGATGCGTAGCCTGAGATAAACTCAGCTTTCGGCACCGCAGACTGGCAATTCCAGAGCCCGCCGGTCACCACTTGCTCAACGCGAGTGGACAGAGTGGGACAGATGAGATTGGTAGGGTCACAGCACATAGGAGTGACTCAATGTCTATGCCAGCCCCGGGAAGAGGAAAGGACCGGAATGCAAAGGAAACACAGTCTATACTAGGTACACAAAATACAGATGACTGACCGGATCAAAAAAGAGCAGTCCGTGCTTGACGAAGTCTTGGCTTGAAAAAGTCGCGCTTGCCTTTGTTCACTCTAGCCTTTGGGCTTGTTTGCCTGACGCTTGGAAGCTGACGTTTCCAAGTAACAGCAGTGATCTAAAGAACACCGATTGCTAATTGTCTGCCATGAGTGCAGGCCACACCCTGGCCACTGAACACCCAATTGGCCAAAGAGGTACACTGAAAATAGACTTATTGCCCAGAAATGGGACACTTATGTAAAACTATCAAACCTCACACAATACTATTAAAACTGCAAACAGCAAGTTACCAAGGAATATATTTATAAGCTAAAAAGATAACGAAGTCAAAACAGCTAGTCAACAAGAAATATTTAAGGGCACACTAGGTGAAAAAACAGCTAAAGCTAGATTAAGTAAATAAGACAAGTAAGTAAATAGAATAAGAAGCTGCAGCTAGAATAAGACCCCACTAGGAACCAACAGCAGCAGATGTATAGAGAAAAGGACTAATACTCAAGCAGCTGGAATAAGACTAATTAGGGCTGGGCGATATGGCCTAAAAATAAAATCTCTGATTTTTTCACACCAAACTCGATTTACGATTTTAATCGATTTTTTTCCTTCTTCAAAACACACAACAAATAACAAAGAAATTATTCAAAACAAGTTTTGCTTTTATTTTGTTTTGATTTTCCCCTTTGGGATTTGAACAAAATTTCCCCTTAGGGTTAAAGTGCAACAAAACGCAAGTCTTGAAACAAGCGTGTAAACAAGATGGCAGGCCCTGCCATTGTAAACAACAGCAAAAATGTAACATTTCAGCACCTTTCTACTGGCTTCAAACAATGTCCCAACTTACTGGGACCTAATCTCCCAGTTTTGAAAACATACCTAAGAAAATGTTCACTTCTCTGACAGTGATACAGTGCACCTTCAAACCAATGTAAAAAAAAACATAAAAGTGCTTCCTCTTGAAAATAAAAAGTTTCTGATAAAACACTTTTTGAAAACATAAATTTAACATGTCATATTACATGCCATTACAAAAATAGATAATTTTCCCCATTGGGATTGATACAGTGCAAACAAAACTTTCATTTAAGTTCACATGTTGTGCATTTAAACAAAGGTGCCTCTTGTATACAAAAATTATTTTGTCCCTATTTTGAATCCTTGAATATGTATACAAAATCAAACATCTGCATGCATTGCATAGTCAACATCAAATTTTAGTAAATGTACAGGACATGAGGTGCATGCAATGCTGTCTTTAGTTTTTTGTTTTTTTTTTGTTTGTTTTTTTTGACAAGGAATACAAGCCTGTCTACTACCTCTGGCTTGAGGCATGCCCTGTTGCATGTAACAATGCCACCCCCCACACTAAAAGCCCTCTCTGACGGGGCACTTGTAGCAGGGATAGAAACGTATTTCTTGGCCAGATTACTGAGCAGTTTGGTTCGTGGCGCTTCCACCACTGAAGTGGATCAGTGTCTGGATCTGCCTCAGGGGTCAACAGGTAGGTTGCCAGCTCAGTCTCTATATTCCCTGCTTCTGACTGGTGGGGAGATGGCAGTGGCACATTCTTGAAGAAGGAAGCTAAAGTCATTTTCTTATTCGGTGGAGGCTGTGCTTCTTGACACACCTGCACAGCTAGACCAGGCTGCTGTGGTGTACTTTTTTCAGCAGGCACAGGCAGAGACATCAGCTCAGTGACAGCCCTTTTTTTGACTTGTTCCACCTTGCCTGGGTCAATGTAGGTTGTTCGGAACCTGGGGTCCATCAGTGAAGACATGTCTAAGAGTTCATCCGTCACAGGGTTGCTGTATTTGTCATCAAGGTACCGAAGAATGTTTGTTTTTATAGTTTCAGTGAGCTCGGTGTCTTCCTCCTCTGGCTGTAGGAGACTGGTTTTGAACAAATGGAGCACCGGTTTAATGTAGGAAACGCTAACATAAGCCTCCCCGGACAGGGCGTCAGTAAAGTCTTGGAGTGGTTTGACAGCTTTATTTATGGACTCTAAATCATCAATGTCTTGCCAAGTGGGCACGAGATGCCGACTTTTCTTATCTGAGCCTAGGACACGGGCTATGGCCTTCTCCTGTTCCAGAAATCTCTTATCATTTTTTGTCGTGAACCCCATCTGGTCGGAGACTCAGTTATTAGCTGATGAGGGGGTAGACCAAGCTCAGTCTGTACTTCACCCATCTCTCTTCTTTATTTCCAGCTATAGGAAAAGGCAGCAACAGCCTTTTTACAAACCCCAATGGCATGTTCAATCCGTGGGTCCTTCACACCATTCTCTGTATAATAAATAAATAAAGAAAACACAAACAAAACAATTTTTACTGTGGCATGAACTACATTCACACACTTATTCTTCAATGTGTCACAAGTCTTTTTACACATTTCAAGATTTTATTGATGCAAACGAAAGACACACACAAACACAGGGCATGTGTAACATTATGATGAATCGTGCCTGTACATTTAGAGTAAATGTATTAAATTGATTAAAATGCATTAATCATGAATTATGCATGTGAACATCATGCATTATGGGGGCTTGTAGTACCCAATGATGTAATAATTTCCTGATAATGTAATAAAACTCAATAATGTAATAAATGGTAAATAGTAAATGCAATAACATGTCCTGACTGGTATTGTAATAACATTTTTACTGATAAAGTAATATCTTATTATGTCACTGGGAATTAAATACATTTTCAGGTCGACCATTTTTTTCACATCACTTGAATATGTTACCTATAGCGTTGTGCAGTCTATGACCAAAGCACTGGAGGTTGGGCCACTCGTTGTCTTTGAGAGCTTTGATTATGTTGGTGCCAATGTCTGATGTCATACAGATGAGTCGGTCTTCAGCAAGGTTCCAGGAGTTCAGAGCACCTTTTAGCCCCTGGGCAATTATCTCACTTTTGTGATCCTCAGGGAAATACGCTGTTTGGAGACAGGCTTCGCAGAGTCCAGTTATTGTTGATAAAATGTACAGTCAAACTCATGTAGGGCTGCCTGGTTCGGCTGGACCATAAGTCTGTTGTGGTGGAATAAAACGACACCTCCTGCAGCTCTCTAGCGATCTTTTCCCGTGTGCAGTTGTACAGGTGAGGCAAGGAAACTCCGGCAAAATACTTGCAGCTTGGTAGTACATACTTGGGGTCGAAAGTTTTTAACATGTGGATAAACCCCAGCTTTTCCACAGTGTAAATGGAGACCATGTCTTTAGCCAAATGCACACTGGATTGAAACTGAATGAGGACAGACTTTTAAATCCCTGTGATGTTCTGGCCACACCCTGGCCACTTAACACCCAATTGGCCAAACAGGTACACTGAAAATAGGCCTATTGCCCAGAAACTGGTCAGTTATGTAAAACTCTATCAAACCTCACAGAATACTATTGAAACTGCAAACAGCAAGTTACCATATATTTATAAGCTAAAAGGATAACTAAGTCAAAACAGCTAGGCAACAATAAATATTTAAGGACACACTAGGTGAAAACAGCTACAGCTAGAATAAGTAAATAAAACAAGTAAATAGAATAAGACAGCTACAGCTAAAATAAGATCCCACTAGGAACCAACAGCAACAGATGTATAGACAAAAGGACTAATACTCAAGCAGCTTGAATAAGACTAGTAGCAACTTGTTAAGCAAGAAAGATGATACTTATTCTATACTAGATGAATCAGCAATTCAGAATCACTCCAGAAGTTAAAATGCACATTAGATCATGAAACTGAAATGTAGTAGATGAGTGGAAGGTCTTGGAGTAATTTTTGGGTAGACTGGAAAAACTACTCGAAGTCATGAGGATGTCCCTTTTAGAAAATAAATTAAATTTGTTAAATCAACTAAGTACAACGGTTGGAATAGCCAACATAATGTATTTTTAAATGCTCACTCAAAGACAGCAACTCCTTAGGTCATAGAGAAAACCTATAGCAACAAGGATGGCATCTGAACACACTTGTGTAGAACACAATGGATCAGCAGTCCATCACCTAAACCACTCCATCACCATGTCTTCAGAAGCGGGATTTTTGCAACATGCTGTACACATAACGCTTATGAACCTGAAATCAAGTATCATTGACGGCTTACATCACAACACAAAAAATAATTTTCTTATTGCTAAATAGAGACTCATAACATTGTCCTGACTTTGACAAAAGTGATTTTATCGCCATACTTCATTAACTTCCTCCAAGCCACTGCCCCACTAGTCTCTCACTCTACTTAAAACCTGCACAAGGGGCACTATTGAGCAGATAGCGACTAAGGACGTTCCACGTAGCTGTCAACATTCAATGGAGACCTTTTGCACCAAGCAAGTCATGCTTACATACTTGGCAATTGTAGTTTAGATTTCTTTCAGTTCAAAGCAAAACTTAATTGGTTAAAACTGAAGACCTCAGCAAACACCAAACAGCGGGCAATTGCAAAATTGCTGAAGGGCCCCCCCCCCCACCCGCAACCTAGTACAGAAAAGCTGGGACGGAGAAAAAGAAGCGGAAAACAAAAACAAAAGCATCTTTTGTAATGTGGAAGGACCCGCGGGGGTCTGCGGAGCTGTCACAGTGTGATTGTAAATATCACTTTTATGGGATCAAATTGGGGATTTGAGGTCCAGATAGACTTGTTTCTCATTCAATATTACATGTGGGTCATCAGTTTGTATCTCGAAATATATTGTGCGTGCATACGTGCATGTGTGCGTGTTTGTGTGTGTGCATGTGTATGTGTGTGCGTGTGTGTGTGTGTGTGCGTGTGTGTGTGTGTATGAGTGCAGGCAGGCACATATGAATGTATGGACACGTTAGTATTACTGCATTCACAATGAGTATTTTGGGTGTGCAATGGTGTGTGTGTGTTTGAATGTATGAGTGTGTGTTTGTGTATGTGTATGTGTGTGTGTGCACACGTATGCACCCACGCGCGCACACGTGCACACACACACACACACCCCCGTGCGCGGGCGGGCATGTTTCGGTGTTTGGGATTTTGTCGCGAGTTTGAGGGGCCTCGTGCAGCTGGGTTTCAGAGGAGCGCTTGGCACACTCCATCTCACATTAGATCTGTGCTCACTGGTGTGTGTTCTTTTCCAATAAACTCCAATCTAAAACTGAATACAGAAGATGTGTCCTGCAGACGACTAAATGGAAAGAGCCAGGTGAGAGATGGAGGAGGAGAGTGATAGACGAGGGGAGAGAGAGACAGCGTTGGAGGGAGGGGGGAAAAAAAGAGAAGGCGTGAGATAAAAATGAAAGAAGGCGAGAGTCTCGCAGGTGTACTGCCTCAAAATCCCCCTCTGCCCACACCCCCTTGTTTCTCTCTCTCTCTCCCCCTCTCTCTTCTCTGCTGGTAAATGTCAACTTTTGAGTCGACCAAAACCCCTACTGGGGAGAGCTCAAAAAGGCAGTAGTGTTAGTGGTCATGCTGTTTACGGTTTTCAAAAGCAGCCATGTTGTCTTGCATTGGTGGTATAGTGGTGAGCATAGCTGCCTTCCAAGCAGTTGACCCGGGTTCGATTCCCGGCCAATGCAGTTGACTGGTTTCTTGGAATCAGTCATGAAGAGGTTTAATTTAGGGAGTAAATGGAACTTATTTCAAAAAGTAAAACCTTAGGTTGTAGTGCCCACTGTAACATCTGTTTTGATAGCCCCAAAACTGGACAAAAATGAGGATCACTGGATTGAAGTGACCAGCAACTTTGTCCTTTGGAAAGCGATATTTGTGACATCTTTTAATATAAGCAGGATCAACTTCTATTTAACATGTGCAGATACGTACTTAGGTTAAACGGTAACATCACATGGACTCCATACCATTTTAACAAGCTCATTGGCATTGTCCACAATTGAGACTACTACTACTACTTTTGGCTACTCCCGTTAGGGGTCGCCACAGTGGATCATTCGTTTCCATTTCTTCCTGTCTTCTGCATCTTCATCTGTCACACAAGCCATCTGCATGTCTTCCCTCACCACATCCATAAACCTCCTCTTTGGCCTTCCTCTTTTCCTCTTCCTTGGCAGCTCCATATTCAGCATCCTTCTCCCAATATACCCAGCATCTCTCTTCCACACATGACCAAGCCATCTCAATCTTGCCTCTCTTGCTTCGTCTCGAAAACCGTCCAACTTTAGCAGTCCCCCTCGAATATAATCATTCCTAAACCTGTCCTTCTTCATCACTCCCAGTGAAATTCTTAGCATCTTCAACTCTGCCACCTCCAGCTCTGCCTCCTGTCTTTTCGTCAGTGCCACTTTCTCCAAATCATATCACATAGCTGGTCTCACAACTATCTTGTAAACCTTCCCTTTAACTCTTGCTTGCAACCTTCTGTCGCAAATCACTTCTGACACTCTTCTCCACCCACTCGACACTGCCTACACTCTCTTCCTCACTCTCTGTTACTTTGGACAGTTGACCCCAAGTATTTAAACTTATATGCCTTCGTCACCTCTACTTGCATCCTCACCATTCCGCTGTCCTCCCTCTCATTCACGCATAGGTATTCCGTCTTGCTCCTACTGACTTTCATTCCACTTCTCTCCAGTGCATACCTCCACCTCTTCAGGCTCTCCTTAACCTACATCCTACTCTCGCTACAGATCACAATGTCATCCACAAACATCATTGGAGACTCTTGCCTGATCTCGTCCGTCAACCTGTCCATCGCCACTGCAAACAAGAAAGGGCTCAGAGCAGATCCTTGATGTAATCCCACCTCCAACTTGAACCCATCTGTCATTCCAACCGCACACCTCACCATTGTCACACTTCTCTCATACATATCCTGCACCACTCCTACATACTTCTCTGTAACCCCCGACTTCCTCATACAATACCACACCTCTTCTCTCGGCACCCTGTTGTATCCTTTCTCTAAATCTACAAAGACACAATCTAACTCCTTCCGGCCTTCTCTTTACTTCTAAATCAACATTCTCAAAGCAAACATGACATTTGCGGTGCTTGTTTGTGGCATGAAACCACACTGCTGTTCGGTAATCGTCACCTCTCCTCTTAACCTAGCTCATTGTCCACAATTGAGACTACTACTCTAAATTAAAGCTGTAAAGCTCCCACTGAGTCTTGAAATGGGATATCTGGATTCAAAACCACTGACCATTATATCATGTAACTAGAAGAACCCCGCTACAATGTAGTGGTTTGGTTATCCACCCGTCTAAATCTCCCTCCTCTTCATCCTGCCAGCTACCCGCCTTCCCCCTGCCCCTAAACCCCCCCCCCACTTCAACTCCCTCCCCCCAAATGCTCAGAATCATCTGAAATGCCGAGAAAAGTGGTTTTTAGCCATTTTTAGAAAATGCACATTTTGCATATTTATGCATAGTTATGCATAATTTTAATTTTCTGCTATTTTTTATAGGTGCCCCTGATCATCCCCAATAACCTCCAAAAAGAATCAAGGCCCCAAGTGCTTTAGTTTGGCCGTTTATAGACTCTCACACAGACACACACCACACACCAGACACACATTGTGAAAATACGGGAGTAGATGGAAATGTCAGCGATGAGTGGAAGATCTTGGAGTAACTTTTGAGTAGATTGGAAAAACTACTCGAAGCAGCAGTCATGAGGATGTCCCATTTAGGGACTAAATTAAATATGTTTTAACAACTAAGTACATCGGTTGGAATATTCAACATAATGTCTTTTTAAATGCTCACTCAAAGACAGCAACTCCTTAGGTCATAGAGAAAACCTATAGCAACAAGGATGGTATCTGAACACACTTGTGTAGAACACAATGGCTCAGCAGTCCATCACCTTAACCACTCCATCACCATGTCTTCAAAAGCGGGATTTTTGCAACATGCTGTACATATAACGCTTATAAATTTGACATCAAGTATTATCGATGGCTTACATCAAAACACAAAAAATATTTTTCTTACTGCCAAATAGAGACTCATAACATTGTCCTGACTTTGACAATAGTGATTTTATCTCCTTACTCATTAACTTCCTCCAAGCCACTGCCCCACTAGTCTCTCACTCTACTTAAAACCTGCACAAGGGGCACTATTGAGCAGATAGCGACAAAGGACGTTCCACGTAGATGTCAACATTCAATGGAGACCCTTTGCATCCAGCAAGTCATGCTTACATACTTGTCAATTGTGGTTTGGATTTCTTTCAGTTTAAACTAAAACTTATTTGGTCAAAATTGAAGACCTCAGGAAAGACCAAACAGCAGGCAATTGTAAAATCTATCCTCATGATATGCAGCTGTGCTTTTTAAGATTTGGGGCCATGGAATCATTGAACTAATATCACCGCAGCAACTGTCTTAAGTTGAAAGTTTTCCCCAAACCAACCATTGTGGGAGTATGTCTTTGACACGTTTTTAATGTGGGCACAGTGAAGGTCTCGACTGAATTCTGTAACATATTCATGTTAGAGACAATGCATTCTGATTTTACGTCACTCTAATGTCAGTCCGGCTTAATCCTGAGATTTTACTTTCTATTTTACACAACCAGAATTTAGCCATTACTGTGAGTTAAAGATGCAATAGACCCATCCAGCATGAAACTAGGATCACTGGATTGAAGTGACCTGCAATTTCTCTTGTGGAAAGCGTTTTTCATGACATCACTTAAAATGTGCAAGACAGTTTTCTATTAAAACATGTGTGCAGACATTCATACATTCAGAATAACATCTCAATGGCAATATTTGTGACATCTCTTAACATAAGCAAGATCAACTTCTATTTAACGTGCAGATACGTACTTAGGTTAAATGATAACATCATATGGATGCCATACCATTTTAACAAGCTCAGTATTTGGAACTTGATTGGCATTGTCCACAATTGAGACTTTTACTACTACTACTATTTTCGGCTGCTCCCATTAGGGGTCACCACAGTGGCTCATCCGTTTCCATTTCTGCCTGTCTTCTGCATCTTCTTCTGTCACACCAGCCACCTGCACGTCTTCCCCCACCACATACATAAACCTCCTCTTTGGCCTTCCTCTTTTCCTCTTCCTTGGCAGCTCCATATTCAGCATCCTTCTCCCAATATACCCAGCATCTCTCTTCCACATATGTCCAAGCCATCTCAATCTTGCCTCTCTTGCTTTGTCTCCAAACCATCCAACTTGAGCAGTCCCTCTAATATAATAATTCCTAATCCTGTCCTTCTTCGTCACTCCCAATGAAAATCTTAGCATCTTCAACTCTGCCAGGCAAAATCTTTGGTTGCAGTGCATATACACTACCGTTCAAAAGTTTGGGATCACCCAAACAATTTCGTGTTTTCCATGAAAAGTCACACTTATTCACCACCATATGTTGTGAAATGAATAGAAAATAGAGTCAAGACATTGACAAGGTTAGAAATAATGATTTGTATTTGAAATAAGATTTTTTTTACATCAAACTTTGCTTTCGTCAAAGAATCCTCCATTTGCAGCAATTACAGCATTGCAGACCTTTGGCATTCTAGCTGTTAATTTGTTGAGGTAATCTGGAGAAATTGCAGCCCACGCTTCCAGAAGCAGCTCCCACAAGTTGGATTGGTTGGATGGGCACTTCTTTGAGCAGATTGAGTTTCTGGAGCATCACATTTGTGGGGTCAATTAAACGCTCAAAATGGCCAGAAAAAGAGAACTTTCATCTGAAACTCGACAGTCTATTCTTGTTCTTAGAAATGAAGGCTATTCCATGCGAGAAATTGCTAAGAAATTGAAGATTTCCTACACCGGTGTGTACTACTCCCTTCAGAGGACAGCACAAACAGGCTCTAACCAGAGTAGAAAAAGAAGTGGGAGGCCGCGTTGCACAACTGAGCAAGAAGATAAGTACATTAGAGTCTCTAGTTTGAGAAACAGACGCCTCACAGGTCCCCAACTGGCATCTTCATTAAATAGTACCTGTTAGAGCCTGTTTGTGCTGTCCTCTGAAGGGAGTAGTACACACCGGTGTAGGAAATCTTCAATTTCTTAGCAATTTCTCGCATGGAATAGCCTTCATTTCTAAGAACAAGAATAGACTGTCGAGTTTCAGATGAAAGTTCTCTTTTTCTGGCCATTTTGAGCGTTTAATTGACCCCACAAATGTGATGCTCCAGAAACTCAATCTGCTCAAAGAAGTGCCCATCCAACCAATCCAACTTGTGGGAGCTGCGTCTGGAAGCGTGGGGTGCAATTTCTCCAGATTACCTCAACAAATTAACAGCTAGAATGCCAAAGGTCTGCAATGCTGTAATTGCTGCAAATGGAGGATTCTTTGACGAAAGCAAAGTTTGATGTAAAAAAAATCTTATTTCAAATACAAATCATTATTTCTAACCTTGTCAATGTCTTGACTCTATTTTCTATTCATTTCACAACATATGGTGGTGAATAAGTGTGACTTTTCATGGAAAACACAAAATTGTTTGGGTGATCCCAAACTTTTGAACGGTAGTGTATATATGGTAGGGAAAGTGCTCAACAAATAAGGAGCAAAACAATCCAGTGAGCCAAGTAAATATATATATATATATATATATAATCCAGTGAGTCAAGTAAATTTTTTAAGAGACACTACAAGTCTGTTTCATGCCAGAAGCAATCATCAGCTTTTATGGCATGAAACACTCTTGTACTGTCTCAAAGAATTTACTTGAATCACTGGATTATTTTGTTCCTTATTTGTTGAGCACTTTTCCTGCCTTTGAGTGTTTCTTTTAACAAAGTTATATACATATATGTATGATTTTTTTTTTAACACCAACTTTCTTAAAGGTGAACTGTTCTTATATTATGTTTACTTGTTCTCTATACTCATAAAATTGAGCTGCGGAGTTGTTGGTGCCATGGTAGAGTACTGTAGTTAGGAGGTGTGCACTAGAGCAGTGTTTCCCAACCCAGCCCTCAAGGAACACCTATCCTGCAGATTTGTAGTTAATCAACCAATCAGCGATGAATTATGTCAGATGTTGCACACCTTGCATAATTAAGTGCTGTGAGATGATTGGTTGAGTAAGTACAAGCAGGGCTACCTATGCAGGGTTACAATGAAAATCTGCAGGATAGGTGTTCCTTGAGGACTGGGTTGAGATTGGGATCCCGCAAGTCCAGCGGGACCCAACGCAAATCTCGCGGGAGCGGGAGGTTTTAACTTTGCTGCAGGCGGGAGCAGGCGGTCAAAAAATGAACTACCGTCTTTGGCATTCCCACGGATTTGTTTTCATTAAGTCATTCGCTGACTATATAATTAGGTCCATAAGTATTTGGACAGTGACGCAATATTTGTAATTTTCCCTCTGTACACCACCACAGTGGATTTCAAATGAAGTAACCAATATGTGATTGAAGTGTGGCCTTTCAGCTTTAATTTAAGGGGTTGGATTATTGCATTAACCGTTCAGGAATTACAGCCAGTTTTATATATGGTCACCCCATTTTCAGAGGATCAAAAGTAATTGGACACTTGACAACAAGTGGTTTCATGGGCAAGTAAGACCTTTTCCATCATTACGCCATGACAAATTAAGCAGAGAAAAGGTCTGGAGTTCATTCCAAGTATTTACATTTGCATTTGGTAGCTGTTCATCGGAACTCTCAACATGAAGTCCATAGAGGTGTCAATACAAATGATGGAGACCATCATTAGGCTGAAAAAGCAATCTATCAGAACGATAGTAAACACTTCAGGAGTGGCCAAATCAACATTTTGGTACATGCACTGGCAAGCTCAGAACACCAAAAGGCTAGGAAGACCACAGAACACATCTCCAGTGGATGATCGCATAATTCTTTCCCTAGTGAAGACAAACACATTCACAACATCTAGTGAAGTCAAAAACACTCTTGAGAGGTAGGGGTATCATTGTCCAAGTCTACAATCAAGAGACACCTGCATGAAAATAAATACAGAGCGTTTATGACCAAGTGAAAACCACTGGTGTCACTTAAGAACGGGAAGGGCAAAATCTAAAAACCAACCCAGTTCTGGAACAAGGTTCTTTGGACAGATGAAGCAATGACTAACTTGTACCAGAAGGATGGGAAGAGGAAAAGCGTGGAGAACAAAAGGAACAGCTCATGATTCTCAGCATACCATATCATCTGTCAAATGGTGGAGGTAGTGTTATGAAAATGGGCATGTATGGTTGTCAATGGAACTTGATCATTGGTGTTTATTGATGATGTGACTACTGACAGAAGTAGCAGGATGGATTGTGATGTTTATAAGGATATACCATTTGCTCAGATTTAGCCAAATGTCACAAAACTGAGAGAACGGCGCTTCACACTGCAGATGGATAATGACACAAAACAAGCTGAGAAAGCAACCCAAGAGTCTCTCAAGGCAGAAAAGTGGAATATTCATCAGTGACCAAGTCAGTCACCTGACCTCAATCCAATTGAGCATGCTTTTTTTTCACTTGCTGTAATGGCCAAAAGACCCACAAACAACCAGCAACTGAAGGCAGCTGCCGTTAAGTCTTGGCAGAACATTTCAAAGGAGGAAACTCAGAATTTGAAGATGTCGATAGACTTCAGACAGTCATTGACTGCAAAGGATTTTCCTCCAAACATTAAATATAATTGTTATAATCATAGTTATGTTTGTTTGTCCAATTACTTTTGAGGCTTTGAAAATGGGGTGACCCTGTATACCCATGGCTATAATTCCTGAACAGTTAATGCCATATTTTTATCCAACCTCTTAAATCAAAGTTGAAAGTCTACTCTTCAATCATATCTCAAATACTTCATGTCAAATCCACTGTGGTGGTATAAAGGGGCAAAATTAAAAATATTGTGTAACTTTCCAAATACTTATAGACCTAACTGTATACTGACAACGTGCAGTCCAAGCAATTTGCCAGTTTTATTTTCCATCCATCCAGCCATCCATTATCTGAACCGCTTATCCTGCTCTCAGGGTCCCAATTTATTTGTCTCTCATACTGTCAATGTACTGTTGTTTTTTTGGTGATGCTGTTGTCTTATTGCATTGTAAATTCTATGTTGTTGCTGTTACAGGTTGAGGGAGGGGGGTGCGTGGGGTTATATTGGTAATGACCTGTAACTATCACAAAATCTGAATAAAGATATATTAAAAAAAACATCAATCTTGTTGAATTCAGATCAATGTTGGTCTGATCTGTCAAGTCCTGGTAAGTCAAGAGTACTCTTTATACGTGTTTGAGTTGGTACCAGTTATGTGACTGGCACGATCCTACAACAGAGCAGATAGTTCAACCACCGTGTCAGTGGCAATGTGGATCCGGGTTGCTGGGAATCAAGCTGGGTGGCTCGCCATGTACTGGAATCTCTGGGTTGTCCTCACGGATCTTCTCACTCAATAAAAGACCTGACCTGCATGTAGAAACAGGCTTGTAGTCTCTGCTCTTGTTCTTTATGACTAATCTCCCTCCTATGTTCTCTTTTGTTGTACAACACCATACCAGATCATAAAACCAACTAAGCTCTGCTAAGTGCAAATATTTTACATATTGAAAATTATTCTCTAGTTCAAATTCTCAACCTATTTTAGAATTATTTTGCTCTAACCAAATATATGCTTAGCATGTTTTGACACAATACAAATACCAACATGAAATTAGAATTAAACTGCTTCAGCTTAATCAATATTTCATCCATCCATTATCTGAACCACTTATCTTGCTCTCAGGCATGCTGGAGCCTATTTCCAGCAGTCATTGGGTGGCAGGCAGACAGACACCCTGGACAGGCCGCCATGCCATCACAGGGCACAGAGAGAGAGAGAGAGAGAGACCAAGGTTGGACTACCCCGGGGCTCGAACCCAGGACCTTCTTACTGTGAGGCGACTGCGCTAACCACTGCCGCCAGATTTTGGAGCGTGTCTGTGGGAATTTTTGCCCATCCATCCAGAAGAGCATTTGTGAGGTCAGGCACGGATATAAAGATCTTAAACATTAACATTGAACCAGAAGTCTTTCTCTTTCAGTAAATAGCAAAATTGCAATTGTATTTCTCTGTAGACACACAGTACCTATTTCACCACTTGAGCAAGCACAACTTTTAGTAATGCTTTTAGCAGTAACACTAAAACTAAAATTCGTAGTTCACCATGTCTTATCAAAGATACTGCTTGACAAGTCATTTAATCGTCGTAACAATGTGAGTGATGGTCTCCATATTAGAAGACATTCCCGTTTCTCTCTCTCTTTCTCTTAGTAACATAGTGAATATGACACTTATTCTTTAAACATCAAAACCGTTTCCCATCAGACACTTCAACATTCACAACATCACAGTAAAATGCTACAACGGTTTGGCATGGTAGTAGCTTCTTAGCTAACAAAAAAAAGTTAGTGGGAAGCTAGCTTTAGCTTACCGAGGCACGTGACGTGCAACTAATAATTACGATGAACGATGAAATTCTGTCGATCTCGGGGCTTCTGCAGGGAAACAATTTGAATATTATCTGATATCTGCACGACTTCAATACCCGTTTTGACTTAGTTTATACTGTTTCTCAACTTTTTCTCAAGTTCAAGGTTGTAAACGAATCAACCAGTTGCAGCTCAACATGGCGACTCATCTCGAAGGAATCTGCGTCACGAAAACCCTTGCGCTGGTAAAGTGCACCGCAAACTTCCGGTTATAACGTCGCAGTAAACTTCCGGTTGATTTACTAAGGGGTGTGAATGGGTGAAACGGAAAAGTAACAGAAATAAAAGCATTAACTTAGAATTTAAGTTAATAGTTCAGTTGTTTATAACTTTCTTCATTTCTAATTTATCCCATTTGTTCAGCGGGGTTACAGTTACTTTTCTCAACTTTGAAAAATATTCTTATATCCATTTCGAGGTTTGGTTGATTCGCGCGCAGCAAAAACAACGTACCGATTGAACATACCTTACCCTACTGACATTCGCGAGACAGCCGCTGATGCAACACGTGAAGGAAACGTGCAAAACAGATATGATTGGCTTCAGAGGGATCTTTCCATTTTTGGAAGAGGGTAATTGACAAAGGCTGAAGGAGTATCAAGATTGGTTTATCCTACCTTGTCACTCTATGTTAATGATGTGCTCTGTAAAGAAGTTAATAATGTAACGCGCATGGATAAGAACACACGCTGGCCGCTGGCTCGCGGTTCTGACCCTTTAGTCTAGCGGTTAGCGATGTCTCCTGCGGTGCGGGCGATACAAGATCGCTTCCCGGCCGCGGCAGTTCCTGTGGTTGCGTTGTCCCCCGAATTCGCTACTATAATCTATTTATCAAATTTGTATGGAAAAACAGACACCATTACCTTAAAAAAGAAATACTTAGGTTGGAGAGAGCTGAAGGGGGACTGGAAATCTTAGATTTTGTCCATTTAATTTGCACCTTCAAGATCAAATTACACATACATAAAGCAAGGTTCTCTAAGTCCCTCCCAAACTTTGGTGATTTTCTGGTTGAGTTCAATATGTATTTAGACACATTGGCCCTTATGACGAATAAAAAAAGTGAACGCACACTGTCATATTTATAAGGAACTATTTTCTGTAGCCCCTGATTAAGTTTCATTGAATTTATTTAGGTTGTTGTTTGTTTACCATGTTTAGATACTTTATCTTTACACTTGCTGTTTACTTTGCATATTTCATTTGATTATCTGCCATTTTCCATTTTCACTTGTAGAAATTTAAACTATATAAGAATGTATGTTTCACTTCGCTGAAAAATGTTCGTTGTGACCTTCAGACTTTGAAAATATACAATGCTATGAACATATGTTAATTTGTTTGTTTTTTTTCATGCCCCCTGCTATTGTTTATAATTGGGGTTTATAATTGGGGTTTAAGGATATGATATGTTCTCTTTGTAATGTTTTGAATTGGATTTAAATAGAGTTTTGTGAAAAAAAGAAAAAAGATATGATTTGGATTGGAACATAAAAAAGAAAACTTTCCTAAATCGAATTAAAAATTATAATTTGGTAAATAGCACACCAACATGAAATAATTAAATAACGATTTTGATTTACTTACAGGATTTAAACATCTTGAAATAATTTAGGTGAGGGGGAGCATTGAATGTCCTTTTTTTGGGGGGGGGGCTAAGTCTCACTACAGCGCCAACTGAAGTCAGGCCTGGATTGAAGTGACTTGCAATTCTTCTTGTGGAAAGGTTTTTTTGCAACATCTCTTGAAATGTGCAAGATAGTTTCCTATTAAAACATGTGAGACGTACATACGTTCAGGATAACATCTCAATAGTGTCACACTTCTTTGACCATAATCATGCCCATTTAGAACTTTATTGGAATTCTTCATGGCTGAGATTAGTAGCTACTGTCACTTAAAATTGCAAATTCCCACCAAAACATGAACTCGGATCACTGGATCCAAAGTCCAGAAAGCTGATTAGACCATGTAACGAAATAAATGCAAGCATGTCGATTGGAAGTTCTGGCAGTAACTTTGAGTCAACCTAAACCCCTACCGAGGAGAGTTCAACAATACAGCAGTGTTAGTGATCAAGCTGTTTGCAGTTTTCAAAAAAAGCCATGTTGTCTTGCATTGGTGGTATAGCGGTGAGCATAGCTGCTTTCTAAGCAGTTGACCCGGGTTTGATTCCCTCTGTTTCTTGAAAACGGTCACGAGGAGGTTTTATTTAGGGAGTAAATGGAACTTATTTCAAAAGGCAAACTCCTAGGTTGCAATGCACATAATATTATCTGCCTTGATAGCCCCAAATCCAGACAAAAACTAGGATCCCTGGATTGAAGTGACCAGCAACTTCGCCATGTGGAAAGCAATATTAGTGACATGTCTTAACATAAGAAGGATCAACTTCTATTTAAGATGTGCAGATGCGTACGTAGGCTAAACGATATCACATGGACTCCATACCATTTCATCGACCTCAGTACATGGAACTTGGTTGGCGTTGTCCACAGTTGAGACTACTACTGTAAATTAAAGCTGCAAAGGTCCCCCTGAGTCTTGAACTTGGATCGCTGGATTCAAAATCCAAAGCACTGACCATTACATTATGTAACTATATAGAAATGTCAGCAATGAGTGGAAGTTCTTGGAGTAACTTTTGAGTAGATTGGAATAACTACTCAAAGCAGCAGTCATGAGGATGTCCCATTTAGGGAATAAATGAAATTTGTTTCACCAGGTAAGCAGGTGGTTGGAATATCGAAAATAATGTCTTTTTAAATGCTCGCTCAAAGACAGCAACTCCTTAAGCCATGGAGAAAGCCTATAGCAACAAGGGTGGTATCCGAACACACTCATATAGAACACAATGGATCAGCAGTCCATAACCTTAATGACTTCATCACCATGTCTCCAGCAGCGGGATTTTTGCTACATGCTGTACACATAATGCTTATGAACCTGACATCAAGTATTATTGATGGCTTACATCACATCACATTACACAATATATTTTTCTCACAGGGAAAAAAAATTGCCACCGGGAATTCGTTTGACAGTAAAACAAAATTACATCACAAATCCACTTCCACTTTGAAGTCAAAGGCCTTAAATTAACTATATTTTCCCCATGATGTGATCCACTCTCAAAAGTTATTTTGAGTGGGCGTCAGTTTATGTCTTCATTTTTTAAATGAAATTCCTCACATGGTCAGATGAGGGATACAGGAGGAACAGAGGCACTCCTATGTCCCTCTATGTTGTCTTTTTAATAACTGTGTCTCATTTGATGTTTTATAGTACCTTTGGAGGTTTTGGAGGGTGCATTTGTGTAATATCTATCTATACCGAAAACCTGTGTACATGAAATATTAATAAAGTACTATTAATCATGACGTGGTAAGTGAGGTTGGAAATTGAATTTTAGTGGGGGAAATGGCAAGAGCCAGGACCCAGCTAGTCAACAAGATTAACCTGCTCTTAATAAACACCTCTCTATACTACGCACATATTTTTTTTTGTAAACATTATACATGTTAGAAGTTAAATGGTAAACTGTAAACATGTTTAAGATGAATGAAAAAGGTGTTTATCAAATCAAACCTTTTAAATGTATTAGTTAGTTTGCTTTACCAATTCCAATTGCATTGGTTTTGAAACACTCAACTTTATAGAATTAAGTCATATTGTGAGAGCAAATTTATCACTTCAGTACATTTTCATCAACACTGTTTTTACCATTTAATGTTTTTTTTTTTGAGTCTGACTCCTCATATCAGTGTGCATGGTCAGTTACTGATATACACTGATTTTCCAAAACACCTGCCTAATATTTTGTAGGTCCCCCTCACGCCACTAAAAAAGCTCTGGCCCGCCGAGGCATGGACTCCACACAACCTCTGAAGGTGTCATCTGGTATCCGGGACATAGATTTTAGTAGCAGATCCTTTAAGTCCTGTAAGTTGTGAGGTGGGGCCTCCATGGACTGGACTTGTTTTTCCAACACATCCCACAGCTAAATTGGATTGAGATCTGGGGAATTTGGAGGCCAAGGCAACACCTTGAACTCTTTGTCATGCTCCCCAAACCATTCCTGAACATTTTTTTTTGCAGTGTGGCAGGGCCAGTGGAGTAAGTTTCACTTGAACATTGGGGGGGACACATTTAGTGGGGGGTCAGGGGGTCCTCCCCCTGGAAATTTTGAGCATCACACATTTAATTTCCTGCATTCTGGTGAATTTGTATGCACCAATTTGCTCTTTTTCTACATCAATTTATTTTGGAAATGTCTTATTTACGTAAAAGAAAAACAACTTGGTCGCTGTGGTCTCTAATGTACTTGGCGCTTGATGAATAACAAATGAGGGAATTCTGTTTATTGCTTCACTCACTTCAACTGCACTGTCTCCACTCCCCCTGTCATCAGTAGGCCTAGTATCCTGACAGAAGGAACAAAAATTAACAAATAATAACGATGAGGTGACTGCCATTTCATCACTGTGTATGATGACTGGTCAGGGTGAATTGAATAAATACATTCCATACCTGTTGCAGTCTTTTTTCTTACCTCATTGCTACTAGGGCCGGCCTGCTCACTGTCCTCTGTTTCCTTAATACAACAGCACATAGCCTACATGTTAAACTCACCATCAGTAGGCCTTATACAGAGCATCCATACCATACAGTGTCCTCAGCATATGTCATAGTCTACAATTTAATATCATCATCATCACTACAGCTGATAGTGACCTCAAGGTGATCATTATAGGTCCAGCAGCATGAAATAACTTTTTAATAGTAACTAAATCTAAATAGTTCACCATTTGAACAAATCCAAACATTCAAAATTTGAACAATTAAAGTTATCTTAGCTTGTGTGACAACCACATAAAATAGCGTAACAGGAAAAATAATCTGTAAACTTAAACTAGTAACCATTAGCTGTTAGTAGAACTAGCTAGGTTCTTCTAGGTAATTCTCTCATCTTACGCTCCTTTTTGCACCAAAAAAAGCACCGGCTATCTTCTGTTACTTTCCTCTTGCTCATGTTGACTCTGTGAATGAAAGTAGTAGATGCATTTGAACTAATACAATACCCTTGACACAAATTGGTTTGTAGATGTACCCATTATGTTATCTCATGTGCCCGAAATTATCAGTTCAAGTTCATTTAAGCTAACATAAACGTCTAGGGCTACTGTTAGCAAGCGCTAGCTAGCTAGCTAGCTAGTTCGTGAGGGGGTCTGAACTGATAACCCCAAACACAAGTTATAAACTAGATAAGGCTATAATTCATCCGGAAATACGTAAGAAAATCTAACTCAGAAACCCCAAAGGTAAGAAAGGGTGGTGTACTGGGCTAGACAAGCAAGCTGGCTAGCTACGTTACTTACATTTGCTTACACGATCATTCATGCTCCGGTCTCCTGGTTGTCAGGAGCAACTGCAAGACAGCAACGAGGTCGGCAACAGACCACTGCACTTCCGCGTTCGAACGTTAGAGCGGGGGGCGCTAGAGGGGGATAGAAGCCGGCAAATTTGAACACGGTTTAAATGGCTAACTATGTCGCTACGTTGGCTGCTGCGAACAAGAACCGATATTTGCGAAAAATTCGCAGTATCGGTGGCCAGTGTCCTTTCAATCGAACAGGGGAATGGGTTAATAACCCCACTCAATGGCCAGATGTGTCTTATGGCGACATCTACAATTACCTCATCGAGTCTCCAGGTAGGCAAACATTGATTTCTGTCATGGCGATGGGGGAATATAGAGGGACAGTAGTCCGGGTGCATGGGGTCCTTTGCATTACACCCTGAAATGATAAAAGGCAAAAATTAAATCACACATCATGACCCAGAGCAGCCATGGGGAAAAGACATAGGAACTAGGCTAGATTTTCAACAAATGTTTGCATTTTATTCAATTACTACTTTTTACTGGATTACACATGACTGCATACAATGATGCATGATATACTACTCAATAAGGATGACAATAATAATGTGATAACAATGTTTGCATTTTACCTGGGTAAGGGAAACCGGGGTAGTTACCCCTTGTTTCTAGGAAAGATAAACAAAATTGAGCACGTGACCAAATATTCAGGGGGGAGGGACCATTTTATGATTTTTAATGGATAAAAATACATATGGTTTTGAAGAATGTGATCCCATTCAGACAGGTTTAGCTAACTGTGGAATTCCATATAGCCACCGGCTCAACCTGCGCCAGACCAAACTGTTCCAGGGAGGGAGAGAGAGGGGAAGGGGAGGAGGTGAGGGAGGGGCCAGAGCGGGTCTTAGAAAATATGAGTGGAGGAGGGAAGGCAAGGGGAGGGGAAGAAGGAGATGAATCAACCTACCTCACAACTGAGTTTCACATCTAGCTGCTACAGTGTAGCTGAAGGGAGTCTGGCGAGGGAGACTACAGTGTAGCTAACATTATGCGGGTTGTAGCCTAGCTAACTCGGCTACATCTTGTTCAATGTAGATAGCCTATTACACTGACTAAATTCGTTTTCCCATCTGGGCCCACTGATCTATTGGCATTCTAACTTGACATTTTGGGGATTAGAAAATGTAGAATAGACGTAACCTATTATTAGCTAGTTAAACTAGCTAACATTACCAGTGATGAAGTGCAGACCGCAGACGTAAACATGTTTGCTGTCAGGATCCCAAAGTTGTCCATCCTTGTCTTTCCTTCTGATCGCCTGGAGCCATTTCAATCGTTTTTCTCCCTCCTTCTGCCGTTTAGGCAATACAAAAAAACGAATATTTGGGTTGTTTTTCTTGTTAACAGTACAGTCCACCACACAGCAACTTTTGGGCATCGTAGCTACGGCTAGGCTGTGTATCTAATACAGTGCGGCTTGGCGGCTTGGGTTTTCTATCCCCCTCTCCTGGCGTCCTGTTGTCAAGGTACCCGGAAGTGTTCCGGTGGTCTATCCCAGTGGCAAGGTTAAAATGGTATGGTCCAAGCATAGGGGTGTATGAAATCGTTGGAAAACAAGTATAAATGACATTTTAAGTAGTTCGACTGTCTGTGTTGTTATTTTACCTTTTTTGGCGAGGGAGTTAACATTATCATTCATGATATATTTTTTGGGGGGGACAAATTCAGCTCTTCTAAATATTGAGGGGGACATGTCCCCCCTGATCCCCCCATAAGTTATGCCTGTAGGCAGGGCACATTATCCTGCTGAAAGAGGCCACTGCCATCAGGGAATGCCATTGCCATGAAGTGGTGTTCCTGGTCTGCAAAAATGTTTAGGCAGGTGGTACATGTCAAAGTAACATCTACATGAATACCAGGACCCAAGATGTCCCAGCAGAACATTGCTCAGAGCAACACACTGCCTTCGCTCGCTTGCCTTCTTCCCACAGTACATCCTGGTGCCATCTCTTCCCCAAGTAAATGACAGACATGATGTAAAAGAAAATGTGATATATCAGACCAGGCCACCTTCTTCCATTACTCCATGGTCCAGTTCTGATGCTCAGGCACCCATTGTAGACACTTTTGGCAGTGGACAGGGATCAGCATTGGCACTTTGACCGGTCTGTGGCTACGCAGCAAGGCGCGATGCACTGTGTTCTGACACCTGTCTATCATAGCCAGCAATAACTTTTTCAGCAATTTCAGCTGCACTAGCTGTTCTGTGGGATCGGACCAGACAGGCTAGCCTTCGCTACCCACGCACATCAATGAGCCTTGAACACCCATGACCCTGTCGCCGGTTCACTGGTTGTCCTTCCTTGGACCACTTTTGGTAGGTACTAACCACTGCATACAAGACGTCGCTCAGATCCTTACACTTGCCCATTTTTCCTGCTTCCAACACTTCAACTTCAAGAACTGACTATTCACCTACTGCTTGTGCTCTTCCCACCCCTTGACAAGTGCCAATGTAACGAGATAATCAATGTTATTCACTTCACCTCTCAGTGGGTTTAATGTTTTTACCACTTATAGTGTTAATTTGCCCATTCTTATTAATACAAATGACCAGTTGCACTTCTTTAATCACATGCTTAGTTATCCTGGACATAGTTGCTCCTATCAAAACTAAACTCCAGTTCTCTGTCAGAAAAGCCCCATGGATGAACGAAGAAATGTATTACCTTAAAATAACCTGTTAAAGATTTGAATGCAAATCGAAGTCCAGTAAACTGCAAGTTCATTACTCGCTGCTCAAAGACTCATTAACTTCATACAATTGTAAGGTAAAAGAAGCCAGTATTTCTCACAGCTAAACTCTGCCAACCAGCACAGCCCCAGAATTCTCTTTGATACCATCAATCAGCTAGTCAACTTTCTTTCCCCTACTGCAGTTGCTTCTTCTTCAGCTGACAGCGAAAAAAATCTTATCTTTTTCATAGAAAAGATTGATCGTATTAGAGCAAATATCACTCCTCTCACCTCTACAGTGGACATCTCTTGCCCCTTTTTGGATGTGTTGGAATGTTTTAGGCCAATATCACTGCAGGATATTAAGAAAACTGTGTCACTTATGAGACCCTCATCGAGTCAGCTTGATATTATGCCAACAAAACAGCTTAAAGAAGTAATGGAGTTTATCGGCCCTTCTGCTGACCATCATCAATGGCGCCCTGACCTCTGGAGTTGTACCAGATCTTTTTAAAACAGCTTGTGTTCAACTGCTGCTGAAGAGACCCAGTATAGATCCCACAAATTTAAAAAAAACTGCCAGTCAATTTCTAAACTGCCTTTCATTTCAAAAATCCTAGAAATGAGAGTGCAGGACCAACTACAACAGGCAAATAATAACAATATTTTTGAGAATTTTCAAGCTGGGTTCCACAAGCTACACAGCACAGGAACTGCCCTTCTCAGAGCCACTGACGGCTGTAGACTCTGGTGCCTGTTCCATGTTGCTTGATCACAGTGCAGCTTTTAATATGCTTGACCATTCCATCCTTATTTACATACCAAAACAGTGGGTGGGTATCACTGGAACTGCTCTGGACTGGTTTTTCTCATATTTAGCCAACAGGGTTTTTTTTTTTCTGATGGTGAATTTACCCAAATAATAATTTGTCCAATTATAATATGAAGTCCGGAACATTTTGAGAATAATTAACATGTGAGAGAATTCTATGGCACTGCAAGCAAATGCAATATAAAACACACTCAAATACTATCGGTCAGCAAAATATTTATGGCAAAATGGAAGTTGAAGATGCAAATGTGTCCATCTTTTCCTAACGTTAGTGTATGGTTTTGTGTCAGAGTACCAGTGTTCATTAATACTGGATTGTGACTCCCTGATGATTTGAGAGCAAACAGTTAAAAGAAGGAACAAGAAAATAAAATGCACTGTTGTTTTTTTTGTTTGCGGTGATTTTATTTCAAATTCTTTAATGTTGTCTTTTAATGTTGTCAATAAAAAAAATCCTCTCCTTTCTGAAGTTTTTAATTTATTCAACAAGTTTCCCCCTGGTTATTTTTGTTTTGGTTTGAGTAATATGAACTCAGGGGATGTTGACAATTGTGTTTACAGCAAGTATTTTGTACGTTTTACCCCATGAACATCTTTTCAAAATGTGTGTGTGTGTGCACATTTTGCACAGTGTGATGTAGTGCGTCTAGTGCAGTAGTTAGAGGAAAGCTGCATGCTTTCTTACCGCCTGCTTTTCTAACCTCTCACTTACAGCTTGCTGCTGCTGGCTAGCCCTTGTGGGGGAAAAGGAAGCAGCCCACCAGTGGGTGAGCCTTCCACCGCCATTACATAGCCTCTCCTTCGCTAAGACCTCTACCAGGCCTCCTTGTGGCCACACATGGTATCTGGGCACCTTGCGGCCTCAGGCAAACTTGATAGGGGATCTTGGAGCTGCAGTGGTCCTCAGAGGCCACTTCCCTGCTGCCTTGTGGGAAGTCTATTGAGACAAAGGCTAGGGGAGCACACTCCGAGAGAAAAGCAACGTGTTCGGCGGCACACATTAGGCGGTTCTTCGACAGTGTGGGGTTTCCGGCAGCCTCCTGCAGTCATGATGGGTGACTGGTCGTCCTGGTCATAAGGAGTTGCTGTCTTTGAGCGAGCATTTAAAAAGAAATTATTGTGAATAGTCCAACCCCTGTGCTTACCTGATGAAACAAATTTCATTTATTCCCTAAATGGAATGTCCTCATGACTGTTGCTTCAAGTTTTTTTTTTATCTACTCAAAAGTTGGTCCTAGAATTTTCACTTGTCACTGACTCTGCTATATAATTGATGTAATGATATGATGTAATGGTCAGCGATCTTGACGTTGAATCCAGTGAGCTGAGTGCAAGACTCAGTGGGGCCTTTGCAGCTTTAATTTACTATAGTAGTCTCAATTATGGACAACACCAACCAAGTTCCAAGTACTGAGCTTCTTAAAATTGTATGGAGTCCATGTGATGCTCTCATTTAACCCTAAGTATCTGCACATGTTAAATAGAAAATTATCTTGCTTATGTTAAGAGATGTTGTCACTTTCCACCTGACGAAATTGCTGGTCACTTCAATCCAGTGATCCTAGTTTAGTTTGGATTTGGAGCAAACAGATGTTACAGTGGGCACTGTGACCTAATATTTTGCCTTTTGAAATAAGTTCCATTTACTCCCCAAATCAAAATTCTTTAAGACCGATTTCAAGAAACAGAGCCCACCTGCATTGGCCGGGAATCGAACCCGGGTCAACTGCTTGGAAGGCAGCTATGCTCACCACTATACCACCAATGCAAGACAACAGGGCTCTTTTGAAAACTGCAAATGGCATGACCACTAACACTGCTGTGTTGTTGAGCTCTCCTCAGTAGGGGTTCCGGTCCACTCAAAAGTTACTGCTAGAGCTTCCAGTCGACACTTGCACTTTTATTTGGTTATATGTTGTAATGATCAGCTCTCTGGACTGTGGATCCAGTAATCTCAGTTAAAGTTTTGGTGGGACCTTTGCAGCTTTAAGTCACATTAGCTGCTAATCTCAGTTATGAAGAATTCCAATAAATTTCCAAATTGGCATGACTATTGTAGTGAGCAGGTTTTGATATGTAATGAGCGCGCATGCTCGAGTGTTGAGACTTGAAGATATGCCTAGTAAAAGGTCAACGTTATGCCTTGGCCTCCGGTCCATTCTTTACTAATATAAGTATTATAAAGTATAAGCCAACTATGGTCAAGGAAGTGTGAATACATTGTGTTGTTATCCTGAATGTATGTATGTCTCTAAATCAAATGTCTTTATTTCAAACATGCAGAATAAAAGAAAAAATGACCAAGCATAAAAAAAACCAAATGATAAAACTAAAACTAATAGAATTCAACAAGAATTCTCAATAGAGAATCCAACAAATATTACATGTTCAAAAAAGAGTAGGAGGAAGTTACTTCTTATCATTCCCTGCCCCCTCTCTAATGCTCAATTAATAAACTTAAATATAAACTTAGTTTTTCCACATATCAGATTATCATTCTCAATATCTAGCTCAGAATGACTCAATTAAAAAACAAACAAACAATAAAAACTAAAAACATTAACACAACGAAAAGGGGGGGGGGACAAAGAAAACATCCATCCATTTTCCAAACCGCTTATCCTGCTCTCAGGGTCGTGGAGATGCTGGAGCCTATCCCAGCAGTCATTGGGCAGCAGGCGGAGATACACCCTGGACAGGCCGCCAGACTATCAAACGGGGCCGACACACACACACACACACCTCGGGACAATTTAGTATGGCCGATTCACCTGACCTACATGTCTTTGGACTGTGGGAGGAAACCGCAGCCAATAACTGTAATTCCAAAAAAACAATGACAGCATCCACTATGGGTGTCACAATCATGTGAGGAGCAAAACCTCCTCCTCATTCTTGTACCTCTTTAAAACAAGATTTTTTTGCAGCTCTTTTTGAATTGATGTAAACGTGTGCTTTCCTTGAGTTCTTCATCTAAATCACCCCAGAAACTTACCCCACAATTTGAAATACACATACTTTTGTGAGTGGTACGAACACAGTGTTTCTTAAAATTCAACTTTCCTCTTAAACTGACCCCCCTCCCCCGTGCTCTCTATCTGAGAACAGTTGTCGTATGTTACCAGGAAGTAAATTATATCTTGCTTTGTACAACATTTGTGTAGTCTTAAATTCAACTAGGTCCCTGAACTTCATAGCCCGTGAATATTAATAACAGTTTGTTAGTGTGTTCCCTATATCCAAAATGGGGCAAAAGGGACTGCTAGGGGGGGAAGAAAAAAGAAAGGAAAGGGGGGGAAAGAGGGGAAAAGAAAAGGAGGAAAAAGAAAGAAAAAACATACAATATATCCATTGTAGAGATTTGCCACATGCTGTACTTAACTCTTAACAACCTGACACCATGTATAATTGATGGCTTACATCACAGTTAAAGTATTTTGCTCATTCCCAAAAACGGAGGCCCACCTTCCTCACTATGACAAAAGGGATTTTATCTCCTTACCTCCTGAACTTCTTCTGACCTTCAATTTTGCATTGGTGGTAAAGTGATGAGCACAGCTGCCTTTCAAGCAGTTGACCTGGGTTTGTTCCCTGACCAATGCAGTGAACCGCTCTCGAAAAAGGAGTCATGGAGATGTTTCGATAAGACTACCCATGATAACAACTGCTTTGATGGCCCCAAATCTAGGCTGAAACTAGGACCACTGGGATTGAACTGACTAGCAATTCCTCTTGTAGAAAGCAGTCTTTGAAGCATCTTTTAATATGTGCAGGTTTGAGATGGTTGCCTAGTCAATGTGTGCAGAGAACTACCTAGGTGGTGGACAAGATTGCAAGGGTCAAAAAGGTGTGAAATCCTAGATCGGAACCCTTGTTGAGGAAAGCTCTATAATACAGCACTCCTCAAGATCACGCTGTGTGTAATTTTCTAAAGCAAGTCTGTTGTCTTGCTTTGATGGCTTAGAGGTTAATATCGCTGCCTTCCAAGCAGTTGACTTGGGTTTAACAAAGGTGGTTTTATAGCCTTACTCCGCAAACTTCCTGCAACCCAACCTTGAATTTATAGTCTGGGTTGCTGCCCAGTACATCGGAAAACCACAGAAAAGTGTTGAATGAAAGGTCTGTGAGTAATTTTCAAGTAAATTGGAAGCCTTTCTTGAAATAATGAAATGAATGAAATTAATTTCAACAGGACAAAACACGTGCTGAAGTATCCACGATCACATCTGCTTTGACGCTTGCATACAGAAAACACTTCCTTCAGTCACACACTGGCAGGTAGCGATTAGGATGGGATTCCAACCCACATGTGTAGAACACAGTGGAGTCCATCGCTTTTTATTTTTCTCTTGTATTATGAAAATTTGACATAACACACGTTTTTCATATTTACACACACACACACACACACACACACACACACACACACACACACACACACACACACACATATAATTAGAAAAGAAGACAAAGCAAGATACAAGACATTCAACTAAAGTTTAAAACACAGATAGACAAAAAAAAAGAAAAGAAAAAAAGAGTGAGGTAACCTGTAGGCTGTAGCATGGCTTATAGCCTACAGGCCATCCACCAAATCAAGGAAATCAAACAAAAAAATACACACATACCATCCCCAATACATCTTACCCTACACACTACACTATTTAACCAAAATCTAACATCACCCTGCTTTCTTCCCCAATCACAATAAAAGTGCTCCCCTCCACAAATCCACTAATAAACTCTTCTTCCCTTACATAAATATACAACATATCGACATCTCTTTCCATTACACTATTAAAAATATTCCAAACCTCCGCTTTCCTCTTGTTAATGGACTAAATTCCTCCTTAACTTGACAGCAAACCTTGCATGGTTTCGAACATAATTTGATAAATTAATATTACATCCTTATCAGTCGCCCCAAACAATCATGATTCTCTCCATTCCGTTCTCTCAACAAACCCACCTCTCCCACATCTTCTTATTAAATATTTCCTTTTCAACATGTACTATCTCTCTAGCTCACAAAATTCAACAAACTCATGCATAAATGTTTCCACACACATCACATTCTTTTTTCACATTCACATCAAACCTACTGATTATTAAATTACTGAACACCCTATTGTGCATTAATAATAATTAAAAAAAAAATCAAAATTCTCATTCAACACTGTTCCACATCACTCTGATTCATCCATATCCCCCCTACATCCGTGTCATTCATAGCCCTCTCCCACACTTTCTCTGCAGCCGGTCTTCTCTCTTCTCACTCACTTTCCCTCTTAAACATCTATGCACCACTCTCGTTTTCACACTCATCAGACTCACTCTCCTCTTTCCTTCTCCCACACACACTTCTATCTTCCCTTCCTCATCCAACACAGCCTCTCTCTCAATCATACTGACCCATTCTCTTGGCATCCCCCTCTTGATCTTTCCAAATATCCTCTCCGCCGTTCCAAACCACATTCCACCACCCCTTCCCCTCACTTCATCTACCAGTACCTGTGCCCTCATAAAACCTGGTACATATTCATACACTAAATCCCTTATCTTTCTAAACCCTGCTCTCCAAGTACCCTGTTATAAATTGTGTTCGCCTCAAATGTGATTTTCGGATTTTAAAAACACTGGTTGTTCCCACACCTGCTTCACATTCTTACATTCAGACTGCACACATCACACCAACTCTCTCTGTGCTCCCAGCACCTCCTTGTAAAACTCACACTCCACTCATCATACCTTTCTTCAGAACAGTGCAGCGATGGGTAGAGTACTGAAAATCTGTACTCAAGTATAAGTATAATTACTCCCATAAAAATGACTCAAGTGAAAGTGAAAATTACCATTTGAGAAACATACTCAAGAAAAGTAAAAAAGTACCAGATTAATAAATTACTCATAGTACAAGTTACTTTTCATCTTAATATTTTTTTCGGGTGTGCGGGCCGTTGCAAAATAATGAAAAAACTGTGATTGTTGATAAAACTTTTTTTAATGAAGTAGCACAGGTAGGCTAATCAATCAATTAAGGATATTCTATACAACTGAGATATGAACAATCTCCCACTCTTTCTCTATCGCTTCCTCTCTACCCCACTCTTCCTCATCTACACTTCTCTTTCTCTCGACCCCTCTCTTCCTCTCTACCCCACTCTTCCTCATCTACCCTTCTCTTCCTCTTGACCCCTCTCTTCCTTTCTACCCTTCTCTTCCTCTCTACCCTTCTCTTCCTCACCTACACTGCTCTTTCTAAATTTCTCTGTCTTTCCCAGAGTGGACAAATTAAATGACCTTGCTTAAAAAAAGAAGAAGAAAAAAACAAAACAGAATTGACATTCCAATTTCTTTGTCTTTCCACTGTGAACAGAATAAATGAAGTACACTCTAATAAAATAAACAAGATAACCATTCAACATAAACAGCATAAACAGTAATGGATTGAATTTGGTTATGTTAAGTGCAAAACAAGATCTCACTCAGGATTAAGCGGAACTGACTTTAGCATAGAGTAAAAATAAATATGTTGCCTGGAATGTGAAAATCTAATATGTATATATCTGTAATATGAGTATGCTAGACAATTCACTGGAAAACCTTTTTCACCATGCCCACATTAGAAAATGTGTCAGTCATATTCCCATGGGGGTTGTTTTGGGGAAAACTTTCAACTTCAGACAGTTACTGCAGTGATATTAGAACAGTGATTCCGTGGCTCCAAATCTTAAACAGGAAAGCTTTATATCAGGAGGATAGATTTTATAACTGCCCACACTCTGATTTTTGCTGAGGTCTTCAGTTTTGACCAAACAAAGACTGGTTTCAATTAAAATAACACCTTCCATAATTGCAAGTGTATTAGCATTTATTGGTCCCAAAACAGTCCATTGAATGTTGACCTCTATGTGGGTTGCCCTCTACACTTTGTACCTGTATGTTTTTAAAAGTTCTAGATAAATAACATTTTACTTGCTTGCTTGCTTGTTGCTGTATGCTAAATAAAACCCCTTGTGTAAGTTTTAAGTAGCGTGAGAGACTAGTGGGGCAGTGGATTGGACCAGAGACATTTAATCGATGCCAACACATCTGTCTGGTCAACTCAAGCATCCTGACTAGGCTAGCTTTTGTGATCTCTGATTGCTTCATCCTAGCATTATTGGTGCCAACATGAATAACAATGTTGCTGAAAGTAGTGGTGCTGTGTGCCTGGGTTCCCTGATTCTCCCTCTGTGGTGCCAGCATTTTAAGATTATCATCTATGTCGGAGACTCTGGCCCCGGGTAAACAGTGAACCCAGGCTTGCGAAGCTAATCTGATATTGTGGTTACCGGAGTCTCCTATCACTAGCATGCATTGCTTTACTCTGTTGACAGGAGTGGGAGAGCCTGGCTGGTAGGACTATCTACAGGGCTGGTGAGGGGCGAAAACCTGTTTACAGTTGGGAAAGGTGACTGCAGGCAGACCAGGCCTTGCATCCAGTGGCTTGCTCTTGCGAGCCTTCCCACGCAGGTAAACAGAGACAAACACCGCCGTATCTGCCGACGAGGCCAAGCTAGTGCTATCAATAGCAGGTCTGCTGTCAGGCTGGGACTATCTGCAGTGCCTGTTACTTCAGTAACAGTCACCACATACCATTGTTTTAATGAGGCTGCTTTGGCATTAAATGCAATAAAGCCAACTGCTAAGGTAGGCTAAGCTTGAAGCTAGTAAACAGACTGGGAACGAAAGGCTGCCAACTAATACAAGAGTCATTTGAGAAAGAAAATTAGCGAATTTAGTGGTAAGTGAACTAAGCACAGAAAATAGCGAAGTAGGACAAATGAAGAGGTTAGAGCAGAATATACAGGAGAAGAGAAAATAAACTAATAAACAGCAGTTATCGATCTCATGAAGCCAAAACTCATGAAGGTGGAAGCCAGAAGCTGGAAGCTTCTACAATTACAGCTACAGTTACATTAAAATCAAAAAGAATATACACAGAAGAAGAGACTTTCGGACTTGTTGGAGCTGGCAAAACAAAACACACAAAAAGGGCACAGAAACTATGCGTATGTATTGCCAGAAACACAGAAAGGTCATGCGAACTCTACATGGAAGGGCTGGGATCAAACCTAGGACCTGCTAGCTGTGAGGCAATAGTGCCAACTACTGAAGCAATATGCCACACACCAGTGCTAATATTTTTTTTAACTTATTATTCATATGCTATAATATATCATTTTGCTTTGATGCAAAGCTACCATTTTCCTATATGCTAAACATACATTTTGAACACTAGCACGAAGCTCAATAAATGAGGCTATCCTGTAGATAAGTGTGCACATGTCTCTGTGAGCAAGTGATGACATGTACTGCTGTCTTTGCATGCATATCTTCATGTTGCAGGCCTCAGCTGATATTGAAATGGAAAAAACTAGGCAAAGGTAAAAGGACCTCAGCTTGTAAATATGGCAACGGGATCAGATCATATTTGGAGGAGAAGGATGGACCATGATGTCATTTTTGTATGATGTTTATTTGCTCTGGAATGTGAATACCTTTTACTTGTTATGAGATTCAAAGAATAAATTAATAATTTGATGACTTGTTAAAACCGGATATGTTTTTATGATGTGAAAGCGTCAAATGCATAGCGTCCAGAAAGCTCCGTGAAATATGATGGACATGTATCAAATTATGGCTATGATGAGACAACAAGATAAACGTAAATATTTAACTACTATATATAGATATGGATGTCTATAAAAGGTATATTATAAATAAAAAAATGACATAACAGGAAGACAATAGTAAAATGGTGCAGAGTGCAAAGATGCTGGGATAAATATGTTAACAGGTTACTTTATATACATGAAGTAGGTGGACATGACAACATACTTGCATACAGCATACTTGGAGTTTTGCCATGGATGTTATATGTTAAAACCGTTTAAACAACAGGATATATATATATATATATATATATATATATATATATATATATATATATATATATACACACACACACACACACACACACAAAAACAGAGTAACACCCCCACAGAGATAAACACAGACACTCAGCCTCTAGTGGTTGTGACAGAATTCCTGCTGAGGCAAAGGTTAAAAACTTTCCTGGGTATTCTCTCTCTCTCTCTCTCTCTCTCTCTTTTTTCTTCTTTCTTTCTTTCTTTCTTTCTTTCTTTCTTTCTTTCTTTCTTTCTTTCTCTCTCTCTCTCTCTCTCTCTCTCTCTCTCTCTCTCTCTCTCTCTCTCTCTCTCTCTCTCTCTCTCTCTCTCTCTCTCTCACTCTCTCTCTCTCTCTCTCTCTCTCTCTCTCTCTCTCTCTCTCTCTCTCTCTCTCTCTCTCTCTCTCTCTCTCTCTCACTCACTCACTCACTCACTTACACACACACATGCACAGAGGAGATTCAACACATCTCTCTATAGTTGCATCTTGTGGTGATACGGTGGTCCTTCCAAATTAATTTCTTTTATCAATGAAAGTAAGCTCGTTGACAAATTTAAGGCGGGCCTCATATCGCTCCATAACACAGAATCAACCCTCTGAAGGTCATTAATGTCCACTTACTAGTGCAGGTGGCACGGGGGGGCCAGTGGTTAGCACTGTTGCCTTACAGCAAGAAGGTCTTGGGTTCGAACCCCAGGCTGTCCCAGGTCCTTTCTGTGTGGCATTTGCATGTTCTCCCCGTGTCTGCACAGGTTTCCTCTGGGTGCTCCGGTTTCCTCCCATCATCAAAAAGACATGCATGTTAGGGTTAATACTCCTGCCTGTGCCCCTGACCAAGGCAATGGAAAGAAGAACTGGAGTTGGTCCCCTGGCACTGCAGCTGCCCACTGCTCCTATACTATAGGATGGGTTAAATGCAGAGAACACATTCATTGTAAGGATACAATTCCATGTTGTTGTATTTCCTCCGTTGCAGCGACGAGGACCATCTAGTCATCCTGTGATGGATGACTGATGACTTGCATGATAATTAAGGTGAGGAAGAGTTGCACATCATCAACCCCACTCTCTCATCCAAGACTACCTCCTACCAGGGGCAAGACTAAGTGAGACGACTGGCAATGGAGACAGATGCAGATTTTTCCTCAGGGTTTCTTGCTGAAGCCTTTCCCGCAGACCAGTATACCCGCAAGGCAGCGGAGGTTTTAAATCAGAGTTTTCCTTCTCCTAGATGAACTGCCTGACAGGCTAACGAGCTTCATCTACCCGGGTTTGAAATTGGAGTTGTCCTTCTCCTAGATTGGCTGCCAACCAAGGCGAACGAATTCAATCGACTCCTAAAAAAATAAATAAAAAAAATACTTGGTTAGAGATGCCACAAAGTAGGTGGCAATGCCTTAACCATATATGTGTTGAAGAACACAGGGGCCTCTTCCATCCTTGTCAAGGGGACTGCTAGCCTTCTCTTCTTTCATACAACACAATCCATTCCATGTAACAATACAATGACAAAATAAAGTGGCTTTTTTTTATTAATAGTAAATGCAGGTGCCATCCTATTTCTTCCAGATGTCAGTGCTTTCTGACATTGTAGATCAGGAGTCTGCAACCTTTTTTTTAACCACGGCTGGTTTTATATTTAGAATATCAATAAATAAATTGGCATTGCCAGATTTCGTCCCGTGGTACATAAAAAAAAATGGCACCATGTTTTACACGAATAGAGTTCTACCATTACTTCTGGCTGCTCTCGTTCGGGGTCGCCACAGCGGATCATCCGTTTCCATCTCTTCCTGTCCTCTGCATCTTCCTTTGTCACACCAGCCACCTGCATGACCTCCCTCACCACATCCATAAACCTCCTTGGCCTCCTCTTTTCCTCTCCCCTGGCAGCTCCATATTCAGCATTCTTCTCCCAATATACCCAGCATCTCTCCTCCGCACATGTCAAAGCCATCTCAATCGTGTCTCTCTTGCTTTGTCTCCAAACCATCAATTTTAAGGGCTCGCCAGAGGAGGCCATTTGAGGTTATTTATTTGAGATAGAGAGAGCGAGAGAGAGAGAGAAGAAAGGCAGAAGTGACAAAAAGAAACAGAAAGAAAGAAGAAAGAAAGAAAGAAAAGGTCAATATTGAAAAGAGAGATATCTATTTTGTTTTCACCTGGAATGAGTTGAAACTGCCAGGTGAATCTGTTGCTCCAAAAGCACAAACAAACCCAGGCTCTTCCTGCTACTGATAACACCTTTCTGTTTTCCATTTAGCTTCATATCTGCTTGTCATATTTAGACATCTTCGCAATAACCGAGGTTAACGGCTCCCAACAAGGCTCTCATCCAAAGTGCATGTATGTAACACACTTGATTTTTTATATTTACACACACACACACAAACAGAGTAACACCCCCACAGAGATAAACACAGACACTCATAACTCAGCTTCTACTGGTTGTGACAGAAGTCATGCTGAGGCAAAGGTTAAAACTTTCCCTGCATATCTCTCTCTCTCTCTCTCTCTCCCTCTCTCTCTCTCTCTCTCTCTCTCTCTCTCTCTCTCTCTCTCTCTCTCTCTCTCTCTCTCTCTCACACACACACACACACATACACTTCCTATTTCATCTAGTGGTAGCTCTAAAGTTCTGCCTACTACTGATCACCAAGATGCTTAAATTTGGTTTCATAAATGTCAGATCACTGTCTACCAAAGCCTTACTAATAAATGATCTGAATCTTTGAACATAGTTTTGATATGATTGGGTTCTTTGAAACATTCCTGAAACCAATTTTTTTCCTTCCCTTAAATGAAGATTCCCCACTTGGCTATACTTATGCCCATGTAGCTCAGGCAAATAAACAAGGTAGGGATGTCACCTTAATATTTAAGTCTAGTTTCAATTTAACTTGAAACTAAATTCAAACATTTTGAGGCTCTTATTCTAAGCCCATCTCCCTCAGCCGTGAATAGACTCTGCTCAGTCCACATTGTGATATTCTATCAACCTCCTGGCCCTAACTCACCATTTCTTTTAGAATTTGGAGAATTTGTCACAGGTCTTGTTACTCATTCTGATGAGATTTTAATTCTTGGTGATTTCAATATTCATCTGAATAAGGCTGATGATCCTCTAAGTTAAGCCTTTCTGGTGCTTGTTGGTACTTTTAGGTTCACTCAGTTTGTTTGAGTCGACTCATTGCAGTGGTAACACTCGTGATTTGGTTTTATCTAAAGGGATAGCTGTTTCTGATCTAACCATCTTGCCAAACACATCTGCTGTTTCAGATAATTTTCACATAAATTTGAAGCGTAACTGGCCTGTCCTTTTAATGCGAGTGTCCACTGTAGCTGCATTTGGCCAGCAGCTGCCCGAAGCCTTGGCTCCTTTCACAGTAGAGACAAACTCTGTTCAAAATCTCACTAATGACTTAAATGTGGCCTATTCTAGTCTCTTCAATTCAGTTGCACCTCTCACTACCAGAGCTAGGCGACTAATAAGGCCTACACCCTGGTTTAACAAGACACATGCTCTTAAGCGGGCCTGCAGGGGACTGGAACGTAAATGGTGAAAATTAAAATTGGAGGGTCATGGCCCATGAGTTTCTAGAGTTTTTCTGCAATAAGGTTGATGCGATCATAAACAAAATTTGTTTTTAAACTTCAGCTACTCCTGCAGATCATGTCTTACCAAATTTATATTTATATGAGTCACCGATTATTACAGCTTTTTAAACTATCTCTCGTTACTTTCACTAAGCTTCTAAACCAACTACTGGCCTACTTGACCCTTTACCAAACTTTTTAAAGACCTCTGGCCTTTCCTAGGACATACAATTCTAGACATTATAAATGTATCACTTACTACTGGCATTGTTCCTAGCAGTTTTAAGACAGCTGTGGTAAAACTTCTACCTAAGAATCTGTACCTTGATCCAGGGTCTCTTAATAACTATCAACCAGTCTTGAATCCTCCATTCTTTTCTAAAGTAATAGAGTTGTGTATCAACAACTTTCGACCCAAATAGAAGAAAACTATGTATATGAATGAACCTTTTCAATTGGCTTTCAGGGCCTGTCACTCCACTGAAACTGCTCTGACCAGAGTGGTGAAGAATCTTTACTTGTTATGGACTCTGATTCCAGTGCAGCTTTTGACACCGTAATGTTCTGTTTACAGGTCTTCCACATGCTAGTACTAAAAGTCTTCAGATGGTTCAAAATGCTGCAGCCAGACTCCTAGCTAAAAGTAGAAAATTTGACCATATTACACCAATTTTTGCCTCCCATTATTGGCTTCCTATTCATGTTAGATCAAACTTCAAGGTGCTTCTGCAGACTTATAAATGGGCTTGCCCCATCATACCTGTCTGATCTCCTTAAACTGTACATTCCATCTCGAGCTCTCCACTCTCCAAATACAGGGCTTGTCTGTACCCAAAGTTAAAAAGAAGTCAACTGGTGGCAGGGTCTTTTCCTATCGGGCCCGTTCTTGTGGAATAATCTGCCAGCTGCTGTCAGGCAATCAGAGTCTGTTGAGTCCTTTGACTCCAAACTTAAAACTCATCTTTTTTGCCTTAACCTACAATTAGTTGCCTTTAAATTTAATACTTCACCACATGTATTGCATGGCGGGTCAGTTTATGTCTCATTGAATTTACTAAGCACTGTTCTGCCGACGAGATTATAGAGTATAGATTATTGACTATTGCAAACTGTTCTGGTGTGATGTGAGTCTCCCCCATGTGCACATGTAGTCTGTCCTCCTCCCAGGTCTCCATGGTGATAGTAGTCTCCACCTGGACATTGCTTGACATCCTCCTCATCACACTTTTTTCATATATCCCATAAATCCATACTGTGTTTCAATGTTATAACCTTCTCTCACTCTGATGTGTAACATATTTTTTCTTATCTCTTCTCCCACATATGTGAATGGTGTGATGTGAGTCTCCCCTGCATGCATGTGTAGTCTGTCCCCCTGTCAGGTCTACATGGTGATGGTATTCACGTGGCTCAGTTCCTAGGCTGCTCCAGTGGCATCTGGACACTACTTGGCATCCTCCTCATCATATTTTTCATATATCTTATAATTCCTTTATCATTCTGTTATCCTCTTTCAGTGTTGTATTCTGTAAATTGTGTAAACACAACATCCATTGCACGTCTGTGCATCTTGGGAGAGAGAGCACTCCTCTGTTGCTCTCCCTAAGGTTTCTTCCTACTTTTTCCTCCCTGTTAAAGGGTGTATTTAGGGAGTTGTTCCTTATTCAATGCGAGGTTCTAAGGACAGGATGTTGTATTGCTGTAAAGCCCACTGAGGCAAATTTGTAATTTGTGATGAGATAAAATTGGGAAGCTGGAATGTTGTGAAGATGTTGTGAAGGTTGGAAAGGGTGTGAAGAAATGGTTGGGGATGTGGTTTGGGCCTTTCTGGTAACTCGCTCCTTTCTGAGTCTGTGCTTGTTTTCAGCAGCATAGTTAGGGTCATGGTTGTAGCACCCAGCACCCTCACAGACAGCCAGTCTCCAGGCCTCCCTGTTTTTGCTGCTTGTTCCCAGTTGTTAAGGTCGATGCCAAACCTTTTGATGTGGGTCTTTATATCTCTATATCGCTTCTTTTGTCCTCCTGAGGCATGGCCTCCTGTCACAAGCTGAGAGTAAAGGACTTCTTTCGGGAGATGAGAGTCAGACATGCAGAGGACATGACCAGTCCATCTAAGTTGATGTTGTGCAATGGTGGCAGTTTTAGTTGGCATGTTGACCTCCGCGAGGATGCTGAAGTTGGTGTGCTTATCCTTCCAGCTGATCTTAAGGATCTTCCCGAGGCATCACTGTTGGTATGTCTTGAGCGCCTTCAGGTGCCTGCTATATGTGGTCCGGGGTGGGCAGCACTACCGCTTTGTACACCAGAATTTTTGTTCTGGCCTGAAGGTCATGGTTTTCAAAAACCCTTTTACTCAATCTTGAGAAGGCCTGGCTGCACAGCTGAGACGATGGTGTATTTCAATATCAATGTTGGCTTTGGAGAAGAGAAGGCTGCCAAAATATGGGAACTGTTCCATGTTTTCTTGTCTGGTGTGGTCTACAGAGATGGATGGGGGCAGAGCAGGCATATTTCTGTTGGGTGGGGTCTGGAAGAGCCTTTTTTATGTTAATGGCAGGCCAAGCTGCTTGTATGCCTTTGCAAATGCATCCAGTCTGTTCTGTAGTTCCTCTCCTATGAGGGACACAAAGGCATTGTCATCGGCGTACTGCAGCTCTATGGTGGATGTCGTGGTGGTTTTACCTTTAGCCCTGAATCTGTTAATATTCAGAAGGTTCCCGTCAGTCCTGTACATGATTTTGACTCCCTGAGGCAGATCAGGACCCGTGAGGTGGAGGATGGTGGCAATGAAGGCAGAGAACAGAGTTGGGGCAATGTTTACATAGGCTCATAACATTAGAGACATTTGTCATGGTTTATAGATCGTGCATTGGGATACAAAAAAAGTTTTCCATCTACTCCATTTCCCACCGGGCTGGCTTACCTTTGACTACAAAGACAGAAAAAAAACAAAACAAAACTTGCTTTATCTTTCCTGCCTGTCCTTCAACTCCAACATTGGGTGGACAAAGATTTTTTTCCCCCCTGTTGCTGCTGGTTTCTACCATTGCAAAGCCCATACGAGATTATTCATGTTGGGTTACAACTATGGGGAGGATGGATGGAGAAGAGAGGGGAGGAGAATTTGGAGAGTGCAGAGGAAAGAAAACGAGAGAGCAAAGCAGGCGCGTGGGAGGATGTTTTAAGCGGGGGGGGGGGGGGGTGCCAACCAAAACGAAAAGTATTGTGGCAAGCCGGCAAGGAAGAATGAGTCGAGAGGCAGAGATCTCGTTTTAACTACAACTCCCGTGCCCCATACACCGCATGACTCCGGGAGTGCTCCTCTATCCACACCGGCCAGAACGGACCAGAACTGAGAACAACGTAACGGGCTCCCCCCGCCCCCATGTTCCAAGTGGCGACATCAGTCCCAGTCACGGCCCTACAGTCAGTTAGTCAGTGAATGGGCTCCTACTTTGTCTGAGTCAAACCCCCCAAAACAACAACACAAGAATAACCACAACATGAACACCACATCATTAAAACGCAATTTTAGCTCTAACATTAGCAGTCCCATCATTGCGCTCCCCCAGAGCAGAACTGCCGGCAGTCAGAGCGACCGCCTCCCCCAGTCGCTGCAGTATGACGTCCTTGTTTTGTTTGTAGGGTGTGCGTGTAGCCGATTTGGAATGGAGCGTTTACTCATGTAACCAGGTTAAAATTAATGTTTTTATTTTATTTTGTTTGAGTATGAAATATCACCAAATCCTGTCTGTGTGCTGTTATTTGTGTTTACTACATTTTATTTTATGTCATTATTTACTTTTATGTATGTTTTCCAACGACCGTCATATACATGTACTGTCGCTTTAAGAGAGAGGTCTTGTGGGTACACGGAAGAGGGAACGCGGGAGAGGCCATTTTTGTTTTGTGGGAGGAGTCTCAAGCAGCAATCGAGCCGAGCCACACGTATTTCTTACCGTAGGACAGTTTTGCTGGTTGAGGAGAACGTAACCTTGAGTATCCCTGTAAGAAGATACTGCAAGCTGTGGGATAAAATACTTGTTTATCCTTTCTTACATCGGAGTCCCGTGGACGGTTTCTCCTTCTAACGCACACGAGTGAAGTCCGGGCAGTGGTTGAACTTCGACCCCCACGTCCGTAAGAAACACCGCTCCCGCTGGAGGACTGGACGTTTGTCGAAGGGTTTGAACCAAAATAAATGGCAAGGTGGGCCAAATAGAGTCCTGTGTGTCCCCCCTCCTTCCTTGATCATGATGATGATGATGATGATGATGATGAGAGACTGAGGGCCCCCCACAACACCTGGGGCCCCACCCAACTAGAACACAACGCAGAGCTAATGATGAGAGTGACGGGCATGCAGCAGGCTGACCAGCATAGAACAGCATAGGACTGCCCCCGTTACACTCACTTTATTATTAAAAATGTACATTCCACGCAGCCCTAGCCCACTGTTTAAAATACAGATATAATTTTTTTTTTGTATTTGTGCGTTAGGAAAAGTTAGGCATACTGTTGGGTCTAAGATGTTACACAGCCACCTGTACTACTTGGGGGGGGGGTTGCACTCACCACTGGGGGTGCAGCCCCCCCCACCCACCCACCCACTCACTACACTTTGCTAATGGAGCAAAGTGTAGTGAGAAGGAGAGTGGATGGGAGAGGATGAAATGAAAGGGAATGAGAGGTCGGGGTGAAGAGGTCAGAAGAATGGTTAAAAGATGTCTGAAGAGTCCAGTTGCACTTGATTCCAGTTGCACTTGATTCCAGTTGCACGTGATTCAACTCCTTTGGATAACCATGACCTGGGTGAATGAGAACATTCACAGACATGTATGAGGAGGTGAATTTAGGAGAGAAAAAAAGGAACTAGGAGAAAAATACTTTAGATGGAAAAAAGGGGAGAAGGAAAGAGGTAATGAGAATTAGGAAAGGAGGCACAAGGGTAGATTAAAGGAGAGAGGAGAGAAGTGAAGGACAGAAACAGAGAGGATGGTAGGGTAGGTGTAATGAGAGAAAGACGAGGACAGATTGATGTCTTAGAAAAGACATTTAGAGCTTTTCACTTAGCAGTTGACTTGAATGTGATTTCAGCTCCCTGGTTTACCCATCTATCATTCATTCTCTACCCTCCATTTACCGATACCTGTTGGGCAATTTACAGTCTATAGTTCACCTAACATGCTGGTCTTTGGACTGTGGGGGGAACTCTTTTCACACATGGGAAGAAAATACAGATTACATATACAGAAAGTCTGGAATCAAACCAAAAACCCAAACTATATTACTATAAGGCAACAATGCGAACTATAACAGCCATGCTGCCCTGGGAGAGCCCCCCCCCCCCAGCATTTTATACACTAGACATACAAGTACTGCCCATACAAAGATGTGGTTTATACTGAAATGCAAGAGTACACATTGCAGTAAGATGATGAATGCATTTTCCTCAACTCAGTACAATTACCATATATCACCGTATCAGAGCAGTAAATTCAAAGCAATTTCAGCAATTAGGTCTCGTGATTTGCTGTCATTTCAATCTTATCTGAACCCGACATAAGGATTATGGGAGTTGTGTAGAAGATCTGTGGCAGCGGTGTGAAAATATTTCACAGTGGTACTCATTATTGCTCATAACACACATCACTGATCATTAGATTCTGTTTTGTAAGGAGCCGATGGTAAAAAAAAAAAAGTACAAAAAAGGTTTGCTCAAGTGCTGTATGCTGTGTCAAAATTCGATTGCAACGAGCTTTTGGGAAGTAAAGACTTTCATCCGTCTGAATTTGTCTCTTGATGACCACGGCATCATGGTGGGAGCTGACATGGCAGAAGGATGGGTAAGGGGGATTTTACAGAAGACACGAGGTAGTAAAACGTCGGTGTGGAGTGGGATTACAAAAGACATTAGCAGATTTAAACAAAAGATAACAGAAAATAAAGGAGAGGGCCAGTGCAAGAACGGAAAAAGGCAGATAAGGTTAAATGAGTAAAGAGGGGAGAAATCCAGATAAATGAGAGACAGAGATGAGTGCATGGGAGGTAACATGGGAGATGAGTCAAAGAGGAGAACAGAGAAAGGACGGGAGAGGAGAGACGAGGAGAGATGGTGCGAGATGGAAGGCGAGGAGCTGGGAGGGTTGAGCCGATGTAAAGAGTTGGGAACAGGGGAGTGTAGATGAGAGGAGTAGGGAAAACATGAGAAGGGGAGGGGAAAAAGACGGTTCGATAACAGGAAAGAGAGAGAACAAAATAAGGGAAGGTGAAGGAGTTGGCAGGGCAAAGCGGTGAGGTGAAGAGCAAAAACCCAGAAGGAGGAGGAGGAGGAAAAGGAGAGGAGGGAATGCAGAAGTAGGAGGATGAACGGAGAAACGACTAGAGGAGACTTCTGGGGAGGATGAGAAGAGAGGTGAGGTGAGAAGAGGAGAGGAGACGAGAGGAGGGGAGGGGAAAGGTGAAGAGAGTAGGAGGGGAGGGAAGGGAAGGGAAGGGACACTGGCAATAGTAGTGATCAGATGTGGTGAAACGCTGAAACAGTGAGAATGGTGTGTCCACCCTGGGGTGAATAACCAAACCAGACATACCCATACAGGCTAGATGCTCTCATTTCTAATCAGGGCTTTAATGGTATTTTTCCAAAGTATACATAAACTTTATAAACACAAATAAATTACAAATTGACAGACAGCACTAAAAAGCATGAAAATAACAGACAGACAGACAGACAGACAGACAGATAAATCAGTCTATATTATCTTTAGAATATGGAAATATGACCTGTATTATATTTCACATCAGTTAGTATTTGACATCAGGTACTGGAGTCACTTTAATGAAACACTCAGATTTGTAGCCATTTTGCTCCTTCAGGTTTGTAAGATGTAACAGGTGAATAATGTATTTTTGAGTAAATATTATTTTATTTACTTTTAGTGTCTTGACTTTTAACTTTAGGTTTGCTCCTGCCGCAGGTCCAGCATTGTGAGGATAGTGAGTCAGAAATCTGCAGGTAGCTGTTGCCAGTCAGAAGTAAGCCCCCTTATCTGACAGATGAGAGTCAAAGTGACCTTAGCTAGTTTGGGCTATGACGGCAGAGCATATTACATGTTATATTTGATATGTTTGAGGCGATTATGTTAAGAGATTAAGTTGGTGTTTTCGGAGAGAGGATAAAATAGGCGATGACAAAGAAAGCAGCCCAGTTTTAAGGGTACTTTTTCCTAAAGCACTGTATTAAGAAAATATCACCTTTTTAAAAAAAATCACCTTTCCCAAATGGTAGAAGTCTCCCAGTGATATAAAACTGCATACATACATTGTTTTCACAGTACATTCACACTGCTTCCGGCTAAGCAGATCAATGTGCCAGCACCTACAGTATCTTTAGTGTTATGCAGTAGAGAGAATGAAATGGGGAGGGGGTGGGGCCCTTGGGGGTTGTCATATTTAAAAGATCCATCAAGAAAGGTATGGAATCAGAGATGATAAAAAGAGACCAACAGACGTAAAAAAAGACAGATTGGATCTTAAAGGGTCCTGATGAATTATGCATGGTGCAGCTATTTATTTTACAAAACATGGCTTATTTATTTATGGTTTTCAATTATTATCGACGACCATTTGTGTCTTGTGAAATTGAAGAAAAAACAGGAAAAATGATATGAAGTACTGCTTATATATATATGGGGCAGCACGGTGGCGCAGTGGTTAGCGCGGTTGCCTCACAGCAAAAAGGTCGAGGGTTCTAACCCCGGGGTAGTCCAACTTCGAGGGTTGTCCTCTGTGTGGAGCTTGCATGTTCTCCCCCGTGTCTGTGTGAGTTTTCTCCCAAAGACAAGTAGGTCAGGTGAATTGGTCATACTAAATTATCTCTAGGTGTGAATGTGTCAGCCCTGTGATGGGTTGGCGGCCTGTCCAGGTTGTGTCCCCGCCTGCTGCCCAGTGACCGCTGGGATAGGCTCCAGCATCCCACAACCCCGATTGGGATAAGTCGCTTGGATAATGGAAATCTCGCTCTATATATATATATACATATATTCCTCCTCATTTGTTGAGCACTTTTATCAACACCATTATATATACATATTTCCTGCAAGGATAGTGTGTTAACTCTGAGACAGAGCAGATAGGAATCATAGAAGGCTTCTCAAGGCAAACTTAAAATATTTGTAATCTCTAAATACATGCTGCTACTGTTGTTTGTTCCTAAACTGCTGCCTGAAGCCAACTTTCATCACCAGCTTCTTGTTTCCATGGGACATCATACAGTAGCTTGATTTTGTCACATGGCTAACATTTTGGTACGCGGCTCCACCAGTCCTATGTAATGCAACACTAGCCTGTACTTGGCACCTCAGAGGCAGCGTACCAACGCAAGGGTCCCTTGTGGCTCTGCTGGCTTGGCCCAAAATGAGGCCGCACCATATGCATTTACAGTTACTCATTTGACGAACGTTTTTATCTACAGCAATTTACAAGAGAGTCTACAATTTGCAGATAAATAAGAGTCTTGCTGTGGCGGGGGGGGGGGGGGTTGTAGTTGCAGCTGTCTCCCGTCAGCCTGTTTGGCTCGAGACAGCTTGTTATTGCAGCTGCACTTCCACGAGGATGCACCAGAGACTGGGAAAAGGCGAGGCAAGATCTTTCTTTGTAGTTTTAATAAACGGTTTGTTTTGCCCCCATTTACAATCGTTGTCTGTGTGCTTGTGCCGAAGAAACCCAGCTATGGTACAGACTCTCCACAGTTACCAACTGGCATCATGCGACTCTACATATCGCAGCCACAAATGCGTATCAGGTTGGGTGCATTTACTGTACCTGGGCCTTAGATCATCCAACGTATAGGAATAGGAGAGTGAAAGCACAAAGCAGATGTTGATACAAAACAGTACAAAAGGCAAATTGTGCCCAGAGCTCAATAGACGACAGCAAAATAATGGTGCTTAAGTAACTAAGGGCATAATAGTGGCACCAGAGACCATTTAAGAACTGAGGTAGGCCTTCATGATGGACCACTGTCCAGTTTCAATCCATTCCATATTACAATGGACAAACAAACATAAAACTTCAAACATGATCCAATCTGAATATCAAATATGGTGATAAACTCACTGATCTGTTGATCTGACGACTGGTGTAGCATTACCCGACATCATTGAAATTCAGCTTCAAAGTCACACCGTTCACATCCTTAATCCCAGGGGGGGGGCATCCACACACCAAACCACAAAGGGAAAAAGAAGAATCTCTACAGAGTAAATGTTTGTTTTTTAATCTCCTCTTCAATCAAGCCTCTTTCTCGTGTTATTCTTTGATGTGTTGTCAAAGAGCTGAAACGAGGAACACTTGACTAGGACAAGGGGACAACGTCTTTCAAAGTTATCTTCATTTACAGTTGCCACTGAGACAACAGACAGACAGGGTGAGAGAGAGAGAGGATGAGAGCAGAGATAGATGACAAAGAGAGGCAGAGACAGAGAGCAAGAAGAGAGAGACAGATAGATAGAGAGAATATAGACTAGAGAGGAAAAGAATAGTTAGAGTGAGAGAGATGACAGGCTTGCATCACACACTGCAGCGTTAAATGATGGAAGAAAAGCCCTGAGCAGAGGTCGACAGAAGATGTGTGACGATGTTTGTCTTTTTTTGTTTCAATGACAGCATTTTCAGATCATACTCTTTGGAGTGGTCTTTGTATTTTTTTGTGTTTAGGCTCCTTACAATCACAGGGAAAGTGAAATGAATGAAAATTGATAGAACTAAACTGAAATGAAGTGAATTGAAATTGATTGAAATTAATGTTTCCTTGTTCTACACAAAACCAGTTGTGGTCTTGCGCTGATCAGTACTTCTGCCCTTCCAGACACAACCCGCTAGTCCACTGTCATTCATATAGGTCCTAATCCATTTCAACCACTGTGAAGGGAGGACAAAAGAGTTAATTTGCTGCCATTGTTAGAGGTGCTGTCTGTGGGCAACACATCCCATCAGCACGGCGGGCGAGCACTTCCTGCAAATCCCAACAGTATGTTCATGCCTCTGACAAGGCGAAGGCAGGATTTGCAGCACATTACTCTCTGGCAAAAGGACATAATCTCCGTTGATGAAAATGTCGATACATTTGACTTGATCTGACATGCACTGTCAAATTGTGATTTAACAGCATGCAACGAAACCCATCCATGCTTAGTCATTGTAAGGTACAGTAAGTCAAAGTGAAAAACATATCGGCTCAACTGAGTGAATTTTAAATTAATTTTGAATTGTAACGACATGGGAGATTAGGAGGAAAGGGCTGTCTGCAACAGAATCGATTTCACACAAAGCTTTTTAGCAGCTGAGTTCAAACCCACAAGCTCAAGCTCACATGCACCACAAACACATGTATGCACACGCACACACACACAAACCACTTTAAACAAAAAAGGTGAGAGTAAACCCGGGAGAAGTTGTGCAAGAGAGAGAGAGAGATAGAGAGAGCGAGAGAGAGAGAGAGAGAGAGAGAGAGAGAGAGAGAGAGAGAGAGAGAGAGAGAGAGAGAGAGAGAGAGAGAGAGAGTAGAGTGGGAGGGAGGGAGGGGGAAGGGTAGAAGTGAGACAAAGAAACAGAGAGGAAGAAAGAAGAGAAAGAAAGAAAGAAAGAAAGAAAGAAAGAAAGAAAGAAAGAAAGAAAGAAAGGGCCAGTGATGAAAGGAGAGCTCTCTACCCCTGAAATGAATGGAAACTGCCAGGTGAATTTGTTGCTCCAAAAATACACCCAGGCTCTTCCTGCTACTGATAACACCTTTCTATTACATTTACCTTCATATCTGCTTGTCATATTTGGACATCTTTGCAATAACCGAGGTTAACGGCTCCCAACAAGGCTCTTATCCACACACACACACACACACACACACACACACGCACACGGTCACTCAAAGCGAGTATGACTGTCCTATAAGGAGGACGCCTATGTGTGACTTTGTTTAACATGGGGAGACTGGTGCACAGACAGCCACCACATGCTCCTTGACAGATCTGGGTCAGGATCCAGTGGCATGGAGTCCAAGACAACCGGGGCCCATTTCTGCTGCAGTCTTCATCTGCCTTGCCAGCCATTGTGATGCTTCCCTAAAGTCAGCCATCATCCTCTGCCTGTTCCACCTGCACTGTCTTTTCCTCTTCTCACTACTGAGCAAGGGCACTGGCATTAAGTGTCAACACCTTCCTTACATTACGACTCTTGAGGACGGTTAGTGTTAGCCACAGTTTAATAATGTTGGAAGCTGTGAAACTACAAATAAAAACATAAATCTCAAATTATTGGAATGTACTCATTCATAGTCCTTTACATGAATAAGTTGTTGACTGCAGCAATAAACAACATGAAAGCTAGCCTAACAGGAGCAGTGCACAGTAACAGTTAACTTGCCAGTAGACAGCACAAGTGTGGTTCCTCCTTATGTTCTAATTAACTGAACAATATGGTGACTAAATGGCATAAACTTAGCAAATATCTAAATATAAGTAAAGATAAGTATCAAACTAAGAATACACATACAGACGACGCCATGAAAGATGAAAGCAGATGCAAATGGTTTGTGGAAAAGTCCATCAACATGTCATCTCAATATAAATAAACATAGATCCTGGTAATAAATTAATAAATAAACAAATAAACATACTGCTTGGTTTTTTAACTTCCTGTGTCATGACACCTGAAACTGTATTCAAACCGTAATACTAGAATCCACCATTAGGTGGCAGAAAAGTACGAGATGTTAAAAATGTAACAGCACACACCCTGCCTGGCGTAAATGAATGCCACTACAACTACTTAACGATGAACTAGAAAGTTACAAACTTCTATTTAGGAGGCAGAAGAAGAACAATTTCTGCCAATGGTCTCAGAAACAGCTTAGTTCCATCATTCTGGAAGACCTTAATCTCTGCCTTGTGCACATTATTGTCTTTGTTGGGGAAGACCTGGGTGATTATTCCCAGGGGCCATTCATTTCTTCTCAGCTGCTGATCTTTGATGACCATGATGCTTCTAGGCTCCAGGTTAGGCTGTGTGGTCTGCCACTTCCTCATTGGCTGCAGTGATGAGAGATAATGCTTACCTCCGTCTGCTCCCGAATGTTTGGGCCAGGTGCTGCTCTTGGCGCTATTGTTTTTTGAAGATGTCTTTGATTCCAGAGTTGTCAGGAGGAGCTGAAGGGACACTTACTTTCTGAGTCAGGAGAGTGGCAGGGGTAAGTATGACAGGGTCACTCGGGTCCGATGATGATGGCTGCCACTTCTGCCATCAGTGTGGTGAGTACCTCATGTGATAGCTTTGAGGGTCCAATCTGGAGAAATATTGAGTCGAGGATTCTTCTAGTTATTCCCATCATCCTCTCCCATGAACCACCCATGTGAGAAGCATGGGGAGGGTTAACGAGCCAGGAGCAGCTGTTTTCTGCAAGGTACCTCTTGACAGAAGCTGAATCAATGTTAGACGGGATCTTGAGTTCAGCAGACACGCTGACATTGTTCTTCTGTCTGAACGGATTTGCTTCACAGGACCTCTTACAGCAAGAAAACGCCAGAGAACATTAATGAAGCTTGATCTATCCAGAGATCGATGACCTCAATGTGAACTGTTCTCACAGCAATACAGGTAAATATCATGGCTCATCTGTTGCTGTGGGCCAGACCACCTCTTGTCCGATGTGCCACAACACCCCAGGGGCAAAAAACATCTAACATCACGTTAGTGAATGGCGGTTCCATGGAGAGATGATCAGCTGGCAGGTCGGCCATATTCTGTGTTTCAGGGCTACTACGGAGTTTGTGACAGGTGATGCAATGGTGGACAATGCTGCTCACATGTCTCTTCACACCTACGATCCAATAGCCAGCTGTATTAATGGCACCTTCTGTGAAGAGGCATCCCTGGTGTAGAGTCTGTTTGTGGTAGTGTCTAACCAACAGGGTTGAGATGTGGCATTTACCAGGAATGATCAGAGGGTTATTTTCTTTGGCCTCAAGCTCTCCTTCCGTTATACGACCCCCAACTTTGAGAAGATTTTTTTTGACTCCCCCCCCTTTTTTTCCCTCCCCAATTGTATCCAGCTAATTACCCCACTCTTCCAAACCGTCCTGGTCGCTGCTCCACCCCCTCTGCTGATCTGGGGAGGGGAGAGGGCTGCAGACTACCACATACCTCCTCTGATACATGTGGAGTCACCAGATGCTTCTTTTCACCTGACAGTGAGGAGTTTCGCCAGGGGGACATAGCACGTAGGAGGATCACACTATTCTCCCCACTCCCCCCCCCCCGAACAGGCACCCCGACCGACCAAAGGAGGCGCTAGTGCAGTAACCAGGACACATACCCACCTCCGGCTTCCCACCTGCAGACATGGCCAATTGTGTCTGTAGGGATGCCAGACCAACCCGGAGGTAACACAGGGATTTGAATTGGAACATGACGGGAGCATTGGGCTCCAGTTCTGGAATGAGGTGAGCTATTGGTTTCAGGTGAGGATGGAAGAAGGCAGAACTGGGTGTTGGAATCTCTGTTCTGTTGTCCAGTATTACATTGCATTCTAGCAGTCTTGGTAGAGGTTGAACTGTTTTACCACCCAGTGACTCTATGTGGAAGCCGGAGGCTGTCCTGCCCATGTTCTCAGTCACACCCGAGCAGGTCTTCAGAGAGTATGATGCAGTGGGGCCTTGGATGTTGAAGGTGTCAAAGAACTCGGAAGTGAGCCAAAGATCTATTGCTTTGTTCATCCAGTATAAGGTATACTTTCATCGCTCTGCCATGGCATCCTCCAGGATAAACTTTGGCTAAGAGAATCTTTGAGCAGGACCTATCGGTGAGATGTCCTCCACAGACCTGTGTGCACTGACTTGTTACCACTGGGGTTGGTGTGGGGTCTGGCTCCCCACCATGCTCTGCAGAGGGGCTTGTCTCATTGACCCATGGTGCTGGTCCTGGATGGAGGGTAGAGGAGCGTCTGTCACTGTCACATTCAATGCATTTCACAGTGCATTGGCACTCTGGCGGTGTGCGATGTGGAGATAGAACACTTACACCAGATGCCGTTCTCTTTGAGGGAGTTCTTTCGTTCCTCTACCAGTTTCGCATGAAATGCACAGCATTTTTGCAGAGAATGTGGCTTTTTGTGGGTAGGACATCTCTTATCAGGATCGTCTGCTTTCTTTCTGTGTCTGTCTTGGTTTGAGTGAGCTGTTGCAGACAGAGACCTCTTTCGACCAGCTGGCTTACCATGGAGGCTTTTCTGGTTTGCTGGAATCTGCTTTGCCTGTGAGTATGAAGCTGGGGTCATTTCTGATCCATGCTTGCTGGTGGAGGAAGGTGACAAAGACAGAAAAGGGGAGAAATGCAATCTGATGTTGCTATTTGTAGCTGGATCCGTGAGATAACCACTTTTCCTGTAGGCCATATGGTAGCTTTTGAAATATTGGGTGGACACCTCTGGCTATGTTAAGATAGGAGAGGCCAGGAAGATCTCCCTCTGCTTTAGTGGCATCCAGCTCCATCAGTAGATCACTGAGATCCCTCAGTTTAGAGTAATCTTTGTTGCTGGTTTTGGGGAAGCTATCTAGTTTCTGGAACAAAGCTTTCTTAATTGCCTCAGCGGAGCTGTAACACTCATCCAGTCTGCTCCATATCATCTTCAGCCCCTTTGTTGGCTGGTTTATGTGGACAGATCTAATGCGCTTAGTATGCTCAGCTGACTCTTTTCCCAACCATTTAACAAACACATCAATTTCTTCATTGTATGTTAGATCCAGGCCTCTTACTGCATTCAGGAAGGAACACCACCAAGCTCTGTAGCTTTGACTTGTCACTAAATTGGAGCAGGCCAGTTGTGACGAGCTCATGTCATGCTAGAAATCTTACAAAGTCTGTCATGTGGGAATCGGTAGCATGAGTGGGTTGCAGAGCATAACCATGAGGGCGAAAGGCATAACATTGATGTCGCTATAGGGAGAATGATGTGCTGGGTGACTGTGTGGAGAGGGCAGCCGACGTTCTTCATCCTCATCATTGAAAGTTACACCGTGAGGAGGCTGGCTGCATTGAGCTGGAGTGTGATTCACATCTGGAGTGAGAAAAGGGTTCTGAGACTTACGTTTACATGGAGCGTGAGAGGGAGTATCATGAATGTATTAGCAGCAGGGGGGATAACACTGTCAGTATTGCGACATGGGTCGTGTACAGATTGGACTGTAGGTGGCTCTATGTGTGGCCACTCTCTCTCATCTTGAAACGGTGGATCTTCCTCTTGCACTTATCTCTTTTCCTCACATACTTTAGCTTGCTCCTTCACATAATCTCGTGTGCGTTGAGCAGAGTCAAATGGCTTTGATGTGAATGTGATTTTACAGCTGTGTCTTTCCTCATTGGTAGCTACTACTGCCTCCAATGCCTCAGCCACAGCTACAGCAATTTCCTTTTCTAGGGCCAGTCTCTCCATTGCAGTCTCCAGTTGAGCATTCTCCATTCTCATTCTGATCTCCTTCTCAGTATGCATCAAGCATGCATTGGCAGCTTCAGCTTTAGCCCTAGCTGCAACAGCAGCAGCGCTAGTGGATGATGCACCAGAGCACACTGACACAGAGGCATGAGACCTAGTCTTCAGAGCACTTAAGTTTCTCTCCATTATGCAGGTAACTTAATTTCCCAATATATGTGTATATTTTCAGCCACTGTATTTGGTGATGTGTCATGCCGGTTACCACAATCTCATGAATTGTGTTGCTTTGTCTGTAGAGTGCCATCTTTTCACTGCACTGTCTTTAACTCTTCTCGCTACTGAGCAAGGGCACTGGCAAGTGTCAACACCTTCCTTACATTACGACCCTGAGGATGATTAGTGTTGGCCACAGGTTTAACATTGGAAGCAGTGAAACTACAAATAAAAACAAATCTCAAATTACTGGAATGCACTCATTCATAGTCCTTTACATGAATAAGTTGTTCACTGCAGTACTAAATAACATGAAAGCTAGCCTAACCCAACAGTGCATAGTAACAATTAACTTGCCATTACAGAGCACACGTTATGTTCTAATTAACTGAACAATATGGTGACTAAATTGCATAAACTTAACAAATATCTAAATATAAGTAAAGATAAGTATCAAACTAAGAACAGACACACAGACGATGCCACAGAAGACGAAAGATGAAAGCAGATGTAAATGGATTATGGAGAAGTCCATAAACATGCCATCTCAATGTAAATAAACATACTTCCTGGTTGTTTAACTTCCTGTTCCATGCCGCCTGAAACTGTATGCAAACTGTATTACTAGAGTCCACCAATAGGTGGCAGAAAAGTACTAAATGTTACGACTAACAGCACACCGCCCGTTTGGTTGGACTGCTCTTTGTCAAGGACCCCCCCCCCTTGACCTTACCACCATGGGTGACCCTGCCAGGAGCATAGCTCCAGAAGGCATTGCTCTCCAGATCTCAGGGCCATGCAAGCTTCTCCACCACGACAAGGTGACAACCCACGGAGAACACACACACACACACACACACGCACACACACACACACACACACACACACACACGCTTAGGCACGCAACAAGAAGCATTTGGTTCAAATATGCTACAGAGCAGTGAGTAAAGTGGTTAACGTTAAATATGACCGTGACAACATTAAGTATGAACATTCAGTGGTCTTATGACATGATTGAGAGGCAACTCAGATGGTGGTATTTTTCTCTCTATGTATGTTGTACGTGTGTGTTGTAAGAGCCGGATACATGTACACATGTACACATGTATCTGAGCTATATGTGTGCACGTTTGCGTGTGTATATTAATATCTGCTGGAAACAGTGTGTGTGTTTGTTTCTCGGTCTGCGTGTTTGTAGTTACAGATTAGATGGAGGCTAGCCTTCAGGAGGGACTGGCCTTGTTTACAAATGCAGAATTAACTATGCAATAGGAGGAGGCAGTAGAAGGGAGAGCCATTTTATGTATGATTAATTTCAATGTCTGTGACGCAGAACAAAATACTATGTTTTAAAATATGTTTATGTGTCTGTTCACACCTACCTAGAAGCTGCAGACAAATGGGATTTCTTTGTAATCCTATCACTTTTACAGCACGCGAGCACACAGTGTCATTCTATACATGTTGAAAAGACAACTCCATTTTTAAAATTTTGAATTTAGGATACTTTATTAATCCCCGTAGGGAAATTCTGCTCTGCATCTAACCCATACTAGCTGTGTAGCTAGGAGCAGTGGGCAGCCGCTGTGCAGCACCTCCAGTTCTTCTTGCCATGCCTCGGTCAGGGGCACAGACAGGAGTATTAACCCTAACATGCATGTCTTTTTGATGGTGGGGGAAACCGGAGCACTTGGAGAAAACCCACCGCAGACACGGGGAGAACATGCAAACTCCACACAGAGCACGACCCGGGATGACCCCCCCATGGTTGGATAACCCCGAGGTTCGAACCCAGGACCTTCTTGCTGTGAGGCGACAGCGCTAACCACTGCGCTACCATGCTGCCAAAATGTCTATTTCCATCTTAGACACGGTAGCTAAATTACTCCCAAAGCACCAGGTGGAAAGGACTCAAATGTACCATTTTGCTTTGGCTGAATCAAAATGTTACATACGGTAATCTAAACAAATGACCCTGTCTGATCCTTGGATTGCATTTCAGGTTTCATTCCTTTCACATCTCAGAAGTTGTGAGCGAGCAGGTCTTTTATTAACTTAGTAAGCTAACCCTCCCTCCGCTTTCATCACGTCAATAAAAAAACAAAATAGAAAAGGGGGAGGGCTGGAGGGGGAGAAAGAGAAGGATTGTTCTAATGAAGAACAAGATAAAGAGGCTGCTGTCGCCTATGATTACACTTGTTTAATTATAAAATAACACACACACACACACACACACATTGAAATTTAAAAAAGGGCAGCCTCATGCAATAAACACTTCCAACAGGCATCTAAATCATAACTTTGTATATTACTCCACAGACTGGCTGTGATAGAAAATGAAAAGCCCTCATCAATTTTCCTCTCCTGGCTGAAGCCAGATTAAACTCTTTATAAAGTGTGAGAATAATTGCAAATGAAAATACGCTACCCATTTCAGTACTTTAATGCAGCTTTAGCATTAACAGTAGTAAATAAACAATATTGTTTGACGACTACTATATCACAAGGTTCAAGTCACAATCCTGAAGTTGTTTTTTCTTTTTTTCCAAGTTTGCTGAAACAACAAGAAAACCAGGCCGAGCCCGGGTTTTCGTTATCGGTGTTGCAGTATCTGCAAGTAGTAGTCTTGTTCTGCCATATCTGTTTGCCACAAAAACCCCTCTTCTCACGAGCCACTACCTGCTTTATTCGTCTGTTCTGGCTGCTACACCGAGGAGAGATTGGATTACAATAGATTGGATACAATAAAATTGTCATGGTTGTGTAACGTTTTGAGTCATCGGGTCTCGCCTATTCCCCTTCCCCTGATTGGTGTTTCGGTACACCTGCGCCCCATTTGCCTGAGTGATCCCGATTGCTCTTGATTGCCCCTGCGTCTCTCTCCTATTCCCCCTTCTTCGAATGGCTGTTGTGTCCCGGCCCTGTCCTGCGGACCTGCGCCCAACCTCCCTGATTGGCTCCCCTACGTGCATATTCCCCCTGGTTGTCTCACAGAGACGCACGTGTTGACGCTTGGTTGCCGGGGGGCCGCGGCCCGTTCCGAGCCTTCTCTGGTGTCTGTAGCGTCGTTCCCGCGGTCTGTGAATTCGTTTGTCTTGTTAAAACATGGTTCTAGTCTAGCCCAGTCAGAGGTGTGCCTTTGGGTTCTCCATTCCTGCCTCGGCGTGACAAAAATGAGATCAGATAGGTCGAAAGCATACATTAAAAGCATACCTGCATAATTTACATGAATACGTGTTATAATGGCTAATTTTTGGAAACACTCTACCACACTACGGACTCTCCCAGCTCTCAAAGAAGAAGGGAAAAAAAAGCTTCAATATTCGTCTTTGTGTCTGGACATATGTATGTATACACCAATGGGCTGCATTGCTTATTTGTTGGTTTCATAAACGTACTCCAAATGATTCCTGCCAACGATGTGGGTCATTCATCAGTTTAGTCATAATTAAATGTTCGTTAGCAAAATGTTTTCATCTGTGTCTCAAAGATCGACTTTATTCATTTCAGTAAAATTAAGAGGCAAACGTAAGGAAAAGATGAAGCACTATATTTCCCGGACTACATATCACACCGGAATATAAACTGGACTCGGCAAAAAGCGCATTGTTGCGGGGGGGGGGGGGATCTATACATCTCTTCGGTGTATTATCCAAACCGCTTATCCTGCTCTCAGGCTCGCGGGGATGCTGGAGCCTATCCCAGCAGTCACTGGGCGGCAGGCGGGGCGACGCAGGGACAGATTTGGGAAGATTACCTTAAAATCAGTGCCAGAGATCGCTGAACTTTTGATTCATCCAGCGATCTGTAATTTAATTTGGGTTCAACTGGAATACTTTAATTCTACAATATAATTGCATGACTTTCAGCTAATTTCAACAGCTTGATATTAATCTGTTGGATAAACTCAACAGATTCTATAGAAGGTATGGTTAATTATTTCTTGGCGATCAATATGCAGTAATTTTAATGGTTTTACAATTATCAAGCATCGCGGTTTCCTTCATTTTATGGTGTACAAGGTTCTGTAAAGTTACCTCCTAAAAATACGCATCCCCCCCCCTCATTTACTTAGTGTTTGAGGAACTGTGCAAGTTTTTCAAGTCTATAAAGTAATATTTTTTATACATTACTGTAATGAGATGGTATTTCTTACAATACTTTCACCCTGGAAACTCTGAAAAGACTAATTTTAAAATTGAGGCTCTCCAGTTAACGTTGACAACTGCATAATTTTCAGACAAACATCTGCAAAAAGCCCCTCCCTTTTTTTAGAAGGGGGGGGGGCTGATTTATTTCATGGACAACGTCCCATGTATTGTAGTTTATTAAACATGCTCCTACAGATATCAACAAAAATGCACTCGTTTGAGTTATTGAGTCTTAACTACATGTAAAGGAGCAATCTCATGTAAACTTATTCCATGTGTTCTTCTTCTAGTCTGCTTCATAGTGTGCAGCAACATTTAAAAGCCCAGGGTGAGTCTTTCCTCATCATGATGCCACCTCAGGTACAGACACTAAAACAAATTATTAATTTGCCCAGTCACCCATAATAGGTGGTTCATCCAGAGTGCCCTTTATTGTATTTAGAAATCACGTCAGGACACAGCGCTGTCGCTCAACACAACCTCTACATTGCATTCTTTATTTAGACTGACAAAGCATCACAGGCAGACCCGATAAAAAAACCCAGAGCCCGCAGGCATCACCAATCGATCCCAGCACAATAGAACAGCACCAAATCAAATGCAGCACTGTCGATGTGTGCAGACATAAACCCCCCCCCCCCCGGCAGGATTTCAAACATGAAAGGTTGACACAAAGTCCTCTAGGTGGCCAGGGCGTAAACGTGTGCGAACAGGTCGCGGGGCAGCCTGAGGCTGGGCAGGCCGAGGTGGGGAGGGAGAAGGCAGGGGAAGCTGAGGCCCAGGAATATCTGGGGCCCGTGTAGGAGCTGCATGAAGCCCCGGGGCGTCTCGCCATGCTGAGGGAATGGCTAAGGTTGTGTCACCAGCTGTGTGTGGCGGAGCTGACACCTTCCGTAGACAACTGGAGTGCCACCGAGTGCCATCGCTGAGGAGGTAGGTGGCTGGGCCCAGCTGACGGGTGACTTGGAGAGGAGAGGACCAGTATGAAGCCATTTTATTGTCCCTGTGGAGTCTGCGGACCCTGACCCAGTCTGACACATTGATGTCTGGCACCCTGGTTCGTTTTGACTGGTCAAACCGTTGCTTCATCCGCGTCTGCTGACGAGTGACTGAGGCTCTGACCCCAGAGGGAGGTGCCTGGGGTGTGGAGGGGCGGAGCCTGTCAAGGGGCATGCACAGTTCCCGGCCTAGCATGAGAGAGGCTGGGGAGACGCCTGTGGTCGAGTGCTGTGTGGCCCGATAGTGCAGCAGAGTGTGACGGATGGCCTGCGTGAAAGAGCACCCTTGGGCCATGTGTGCTCTGAGGCCGTTCTTCAGTGACTGGTGAAAACATTCAACGCCGCCATTGGCCTGGGGGTGGTAGTACGCAGTGCGTATATGACGGATGCCCTTGCTTCCGAGATAAGCAGTGAACTCAGCAGAGACCAGCTGAGGGCCGTTGTCAGTGGTGATGGTCTTTGGGAGGCCCCAGCGAGAGAAAAGAGAGTCCAGGAAGTCGATGATGATCTGTGAGGTCACAGTGCCGGAAGTGGTGAGTTCAGGCCATTTTGAGTGTAGATCGTAGGCGACCACCATGAAGCGTTGGTGGTGGGGAACTCCATGGATCTCACCACAAATGTCCAACTGCAGGTGTTCCCAGGGCTGAGAGGGCCAGGTGAGAGGTTGCAGGGGTGGGGGAGCCTGGTGGTCAGTCTTGCCACTCACAAGGCAGGCAGAACAGTCCTTCACCAGAGCCTCAATATCTCTGTCTATCCCCAGCCACCACACCAGGTCCTGGCAGCGCTGTTTCAGTTTCACAATGCCCAGGTGGCCTTCATGCGCCATATTCAAAACACGCACACGGAGAGCAGCTGGGACCACTGTGCAAAACCCATGTGCCACGCAGGTGTCGTTCCAGCAGGAGAGCTCCTGTCTGACTCGGGTGAACGCAGCCAGCTCCTCTGGGACCTTGTGAGGCCAGCCGTTCTGGATGTAGGTGCGGAGCTGGGAGAGGACAGGGTCCTGTTCGGAGGCTGCCCTCAGCTTCTGCAGAGAGACAGTGGCCTGAAGGGGTGTGTGTAGCATTTGGACAATGTCCTTTTCCACACAGTCAGTGTCCATCTGTGGAGCTGGGGCGGAGACAGAGCGAGAGAGCAGGTCGGCGACAACATTGTCTCTGCCTGGGGTGAACTGCAGGCTGAAGTTGTACTGGCGGAGGCGGTCAGACCAGCGGTGCAGCCTCAGGGGTTTGTGGCCTGTCCCAGATGTGGACAGCAGCGCTGTCAGGGCCTGGTGATCTGTCCTGAGGGTGAAGGAGCGGCCATAGAGGTAGAGGTGCCACCTTTCACAAGCCCAGATACAGGCTAACGCCTCACGCTCACCCACGGAGTACCGCTGCTCGGTCAGGTTGAGGGCACGGGAGGCAAAGGCGATGGGCTTCTCCACACCGTTCTGGGTTTGAGACAGCACAGCCCCTATTGCTGTGGCTGATGCGTCACAGGTCACAAAGGTGGAACTGGAGATGTCGAAGTGAGCCAACACTGGTGGTGAAGTCAGTTTTGTCTTGAGATCACGCACAGCGTCACTGCATGCCTTTGACCACACCCATGGCTCGTCCTTACGCAGCAGCTGACGCAGGGGGGCTGTGGTCGCAGAGTACTGGGGAAGAAACCTCAGGTAGTAACTTGTCATACCCAGGAAGGAGGCGACCTGGGTGGCCGAGCTGGGCTCAAGGATGGCCTGAATGGCGTCCACGTTGGATTGTAGTGGAGTTACACCGCTCGCTGACAGCCGGAACCCCACGAACTCAATGGCTGGCACAGAGAGGACACATTTCTCAGCATTGAGAGTTAGCTTGTGCTTGGACAGGGCTGCGAAGACCATGTTGAGGCGCTTGTCGTGGATTTCACTGGTGGGCCCGTGTACCACTATATCGTCCAGATAAATGGCCACGCCCAGTATGCCAGCCAGCACGGAGACCATGATTTTCTGGAAGCAGCTAGGGGCGGAGCTGAGACCGAAAGGCATCCTGGTGTAACGAAACACTCCTGCATGTGTCACAAAGGCTGTGAGGTTTCGGCTGCTGGGGTGGAGGGGCACCTGTAAGTACCCCTGTCTGAGGTCGAGCTTGGAGAACACCTCAGAGCCATAGAACTGAGCAGTGAGTTCTTCTGAGGTGGGCAGTGGATACTTATCAGGGACCACTGCCTTATTTACTGCACGTAGATCGACGCAGACACGCAGGCCCGCCGACTTCTTCTTAGCCACCATGAGGTTTGAGACCCAAGGTGACGCGTCCACCGGTTCAATGATGCCAGCTTCCAGCAGTTGTTGCAGCTCGGCGGAGACCCCATCACGGAGAGCCAATGGGATGCGGCGCAGTGGTTGGATGACAGATTTCACAGCAGGGTTGAGGAGAGGTTGATGGGCGAAGGCGGAGAGGCAGCCCAGCCCCATAAACAGCGATGGCCACTTCTGCTGCCAAGGTGTGGCAACAGTCAGGATTGCTGCCCCCCTTGTGTCTAAGAGGGAAAACCCCAGAGTGGAGAACAGGTCCAGGCCCATCAGGTTGGCCCCACGGCGTGCCACATGAAAAACTGCATTGGGCACCAGCTTGGTTCCATAGCGGACAGTCACTTGGAGAGAGCCAACCAGATCGATTTTGGATTCACCATACCCACAGAGGACAGCTGAGGGTGCGGACAGTGGCAGTGAACCGAAATATTGACTGTAGGTATCAACATTCAGGAGAGACACACCTGCACTGGTGTCCAACAGCAGGGGGATGCACACATCATTAATGTTGACTGTGCATGATTTGAATGACACTGGCCCAGAGCTCACCTTGTGAATGACGGCGGTTGAAGACTGGGGGGCGTGTGGCCCTCTGACCCAGCCGGGGAAGATCGACAGACGTTGGCAAAGTGATTTTGCTTACCGCAGCTACGGAATGTCTGGCCACGGGCAGGGCAGTTCTGAGCCCTTGAAACATGGGACCGAGATCCACAGTTACCACAGGACTGTTGAGGGCGGGGCCGAGAACGCCGTCGTTGCAGTTGCAAGACGTCCCCAGTGGAGTCGGTGCCCGCCTCGCTCTGGCTGGGTTGCGTCCCGAGGGGCAGCCGTGAGTAGAGGGAGGAGTCGTTGGCAGCTTGACTGGAGGTGGCCACTTGCAGTGTATTTAGCATAGCAGCACACTCAGCTGCTCCCTCAACCTGTACTGCGATGGTAATTGCTCTGGACAGCAGCAGATCGTCTTTTTCCAGCAGGAGAGCCTCGCGCACCTTTGCGTTGTTGGTGTGTTCGATTAGCTGGTCGCGAACCATCTCGTCCCGAAGCGCGCCAAATTTGCATGAGCTAGCTAGCCCTCGCAAATTAGCTACATACTGCTGCACAGACTCACCGGGCAGTTGGTGTCGCTGACGGAATATAAATCGCCGAAGGAGGGCACTCTGTGGAGCAGCGAAATGGGTGCTCATAAGCCCCACAGCTTCGTCAAAGTTTGTGACGTTCCCCAGAGTCCCGAGCACATGATGACCCTCTGCTCCCAAGCAGTGTAGCAACAGAGCCGTCTTCCTAGCCTGGCTCACGTCGTCGAGCCCCGAGGCGATGGTGTAATTTTCAAAACTATGTAGCCTGCGAGTCCATGGTACCGGAGGCTCGCCAGGTAATGCCAGGAAGGGGGCAGGTGGTGGGAGAGAGATATATCAGCCATCCTCGTCGCCAATATTGTATTTAGAAATCACGTCAGGACACAGCGCTGTCGCTCGACACAACCGCTACGTTGCATTCTTTATTTAGACTGACACAGCATCACAGGCAGACCCGATCAAACAACCCAGAGCCCGCAGGCATCACCAATCGATCCCAGCACAATAGAACAGCACCAAATCAAATGCAGCACTGTCGATGTGTGCAGACATAACACCCTTCACTCTCCCAAAATGAAAGGGGAGGGGGGGTAATGTTGAGGCAGTAATTCATTCGTAATTTCATTAATTCCTTGATCGAGATGATTTTGTAGCATGTCGGTCTATTCCGCTGTCTAACCAACGCGGGGCTCCGTGGTTCAAATCCCCGTGTTACCTCCGGCTTGGACGGGCCGTGTCTGCGGGTGGGAAGCCGGATGTGGGTATGTCCTGGTCGCTGCACTAGCGCCGCCTGTGGTCGGTCGGGGCGCCTGTTCGGGGGGGGGGCAACTGGGGGGGAATAGCGTGATCCTCCCACGCGCTACGTCCCCCTGGTGAAACTCCTCACTGTCAGGCGAAAAGAAGCGTCTGGTGACAACACAGGTATCGGAGGAGGCATGTGGTAGTCTGCAGCCCTCCCCAGATCGGCAGAGGGGGTGGAGCAAAGACCGGGAAGGCTCGGAAGAGTGGGGTAATTGGCCGAGTACAATTGGGGAGAAAAAGGGGGAAATAAATGATTTTGTAATTCCATGAATGTTTTTCACTCTTGAAAGGAAGGAAAGAAAAGCTTATGCGTGATCAATTAATGCTGTTAGATACTGAGCCAACTGCAGCCTTTCATAAGGTGTAGTGTGATTTCAAAATCCCTATTTGCTTTTCAATTTCCTGCAGCCTACACAGGAAAATGTTTAAATGCCTGTTTAGCATATTATGAGCAAAGGAGACGTGAAAGCAACAAAGGGTGTTAAAAGAAAAAAGAAGAAAGGCTTGTTTTACAGCTTTCATATGTAAACCTGTTTGTTTATATGGGTCAGGATAAAAGTGAACAGCTATGGGCTTAGCCAAGTTGCCACAATAACAGCTAGAAAATATAACGAAGGAGCTTCAGGAGTGCGAGCATGAGAGTCCTTGTCCTGTTGAAAGATGGAAACACAACAGACACTCGGGGGATCTTACAACACAGAAGAGCTCCACAAGGCTGAAAAGAGCAGCAGAAATAAGTTTTGAAAGGTTTTTTTTTTAAGACAAAAATAATACTTTGCAAAAAGTGGCTATTCCGTGACGTTTCAGTGACCTTCCTCGGGGGGGGGGGGGGGGGCTGAGCGGAGTTCAGGATGGGCACACAAGTAGACTTACCAAATCCTAACCAATAGTGAGAATGCAGGAGGCCGCACACATGGAGAGATGTCAGGGTTTTTTTGTCTTTCATACGCTAGTTGATTAGGCTATGATCATACCGACCCCCAGAGTCCTGACTCGAAGAACCATCCTATTCAGTACAGCACTTTGCAACAACCATCATTAACTTGCAAAACGAATCGCATCAAAAACAAACATTGCGTCAGACGACTTGTCACGCTCCTTGTGTGTGTGTGTCCCCTCCCCAATTGCATTTGCCGATTACCCCACTCTCCTGAGCTGTCCCAGTCGCTGCTCCACCCCCTCTGCTGAGCCGGGGAGGGCTGCAGACTACCACATGTGTCCTCCGATACATGTGGAGTCAGCCGCTTTTCACCTGACAATGAGGAGTTTCGCCAGGGGGATGTAGCACGTGGGAGGATAACGCTATTCCCCCCAGTTCCCCCTCCCCCCCGAACACGCGCCCCGACCGACCAGAGGAGGCGCTAGTGCAGCGACTAGGACACATACCCACATCCGGCTACCCACCCGCAGACACGGCCAATTGTGTATGAAGGGACACCCAACCAAGACGGAAGTAACACGGGGGTTCGAACCACCGATCCTCGTGTTGGTAGGCAACGGAATAGACCGCTATGCTTCACGGTCACGGCAATTTGAATATGATCGGATTGATCGAACTGATCAATCTGATCATTGGTTAGGTCGTTATGCAACTGTATTGTTTAAGGGTGGGGATGCCTACAGTCGGTTGAGACTGAGGAGGTCACTTAGATGAGTGAAACGTTTCTCCTAATAAACGTGTCCAGACGAACTGATCCAACTTTCTGAGATTTCCTCAGTTTCAGCCTCACGAACTCTGACAAACGCCATCTCGGTTTGCTGGTGTAATGATCTGTGCCCTCTGGCTATGTTAACTTATAACATTAATAAAGCAAGGACGACTTCTCTCGTGCTGGGTGTTTATTCACCGACCGGATTCCGACTGACGTTGTTACGTACATCACGTGACTTTGTTGTGACGCTACGGAAAGCCGTAAGGGACATTAGCAAATCAATTATTACTAGCAAATATTACATCTCCCTTTTTCTTAAAAGTGCTGCTTTCTCTGCAGAGATACAGACCACGTTGAGCACGTTTATAAGCGAATACAATCTTAATAAGAAAGAATAATGAAAGTGGAACTCTTATATAACTGGACTGCAACAAAGTAGTGTAAAACATTTCCTTCACTGTCTAAATGTGACACCGTAATAACATTTCATTTTTTTTTATTTCATTACTGGTAACTGCAAACAGCAGGTAGGTACACAAGGTAAGTGAACGCTGTAAATATTTCTTTTCAAAACATAGCAGGTATAGTACAGGTTGGTGTAAAATTCTCTCTTTTTTTAACATTCATAAGTCAAGGATTTGTCTTGGTTTGATCGTGCGACCTGACCTCGTGGTGTAACCAGGCTGTGTGTCTGGTTGTCGCTGATTGTTCGTGTCTGGAGGTTCAGCATGCTCTTGCTGATGGGCTTGTGTGTTGTTGTTAGCGCTGGTAACAGTCTGCTGTGAAGTGTGTGTGTGTGTAGTGTGAGTGTTCACTCTGCTTTGTCGCAGGTGTTGACGGTTGCGTTGGTAGAGCTGACCTTCTTTGGTTTGGATGTGGTAGCTCCTGTCTGTGTTCGCTGGTCTTTCCACAGTTGCAGGTCTCCAGGATCCATCCTCCTGCCGGAAGCGGATTGGTGTGCCTGCGGGCAGGTGGGGCAGAGGTTTGGCTGTTCGGTTGTAGTATGCCTGCTGGCGCTGTTGACATACCTCTCTCCTTTTGTGAACATCCTCCTGACTGGCGATCTGTGGCTGCAGGTGTTTTGCTGTTGATGGGAGAATGGACCGCAGCCTCCGACTCATCAGTAGCTGTGCCGGTGATTTCAGGTTGCCCACCGGTGTGTTGCGATACTCCAGTAAGCTCATGTAGGGGTCTTTGTTCTCAGCTTTGGCTTTGTCCAGGATGCGTTTGGCCGTCTGGACAGTCTTCTCGGAGAGGCCGTTGCTCTGTGGGTAGTGGGGGCTTGTGGTGGTGTGTGAGAAACCCCATGTCTGTGAGAAGTTGCGGAACTCACCAGAGCTGTAGCATGGACCGTTGTCGCTGATGATAGTCTCGGGGATTCCGTGTCGAGCCATTGCTGCTTTCAGCTTCATGATGACGGCAGATGAGGTGCAGCTGTAAAGTCTCTCTAGCTCGAAGAATCTGGAGTAGTAGTCCACAGTGACTATGAAGTCCTGTGAGTTCCATGTGAATAGGTCTGTGCCTATCACTTGCCACGGCCGCTCGGGTATGGCGTGTGACATCATTGGTTCCTTTGCATTTGCGCTGCGCCGTTCTTGGCATATGCGGCAGTCTGCTACCGCATCCTCGATCTGTTTCCCCATGCCAGGCCAGAACAGTAAGTCTCTTGCTCGGCATTTGCTTTTTTCCACGCCAAGGTGGCTGGCATGGATGCGCTGTATCATGTCCTTGCGAAGCTTTTGGGGGACAATGATTCTCTCACCTTTGAACAGGATACCGTCCATTTCTGAGATTTCTGCTCTGTGGTTCCAGTATTCCTGGATGCTGGGCGGGCACTTTTTCTTTGTGTCTGGCCAGCCAGTGAGTGTGGCTCGTCTGAGTGCAGTGAGCTGTGGATCTTGCGCTGTTTCCTGCTTGATTTCTGTGAGTCTTGTGTCGCTCACAGGGATGTTGCTGAGGACTGTGTGCACTTGGGCCTCCATCCCTTCCTGTAGGTCACTGTCGTGGTGTTCTATTGACTTGCGTGACAGTGTGTCGGCCACCGGTATGTCCTTACCGGGGCGGTGGATGATTTGGATGTCGTATTTTTGGAGCGCCAGGATCATCCGTTGCAGCCGGGGTGGTGCTGCTGCCAGTGGCTTTTTTAGTATTGCCTCCAGAGGCTTGTGGTCTGACTCCACAATCACTTTTCGTCCGTACATGTACTCGTGGAACCTCTTGCAGCCGAAGACCACAGCGTAGAGCTCCTTCTCTATCTGTGTGTAGTTTTCTTCAGTGCTGTTGAGTGACTTGGACGCATAGGCAATTGGTTTGCCATCTTGGAGCATGACAGCCCCAAGGCCACTTTTGGATGCATCCACTTGGAGTCGCAGCTCTTTCTGCGGGTCGAAATATGAGAGTACTGGACCTGGGTGCTGTGTAATGAGATTCTTCATCTCCTGGAACGCCTTGTCATGGACTGCATCCCACACAAACTCACTGTCCTGTTTCAGAAGCTGTCTGAGGGGTGAGTTTATCTGTGAGAGGTGTGGAGCGAATCTGGCGAGGTAGTTGATCATCCTGAGGACTGTCTCCAGCTCTGCTTTGTTCTGTGGGGGTTGCATGTCCTTGACCGCCTTCACCTTGTGTGGGTCTGGTTTGATGCCTTCGTGTGAGAGCGTGTGGCCGAAGTAGCTTACCTCGGACACGCATATGTGACACTTGTCGGGGTTGATCCTCACCCCTCGCTCCCTTGTGCGCTTCAGCATCGCTCTGAGACGCTGGTCATGTTCCTCTTTAGTCTTGCCGAACACTAGTATGTCGTCCACTATGGCCGTCACACCGTCCAATCCTTCATATGTTTCATCCACGCGTCTCTGGAACTCGTCTTGAGCGGACACGATTCCGAATGGCAGTCTGAGGAAACGATACCTGCCAAACACTGTGTTAAATGTCGTCAACATTGAGGATTCAGTGCTCAGTTTGATGGCCCAATAGCCTGACCGCGCGTCTAACACGCTAAAGTACTCAGCTCCAGCGAGCTTTGTGGTGGCGTCCTCCAGCGTGGGGAGGGGGTAGTGAGGTCGTTGTATCACTTTGTTAAGAGCTCTGGGGTCTAAACACACTCTAAGTTTGCCTGTCTTTGGCTTCTCAACAATGACGAGTGCGTTCACCCATTCTGTGGGTTCTGTTACCTTACAGATTATGCCGCCTTTCTCCATGCTGTCAAGCTCGTCCCTCAGTTTGCTGCGTAGGGCGATGGGGATTCTGCGTGGCGGGCAGACGACCGGCGTTGCATCTGGTGTGACGCGGAAGGTGCACTCGCCTGGGAACTCTCCTATTCCCTGGAAAACATCTGCATACTCATCCATTATGCTCTGTGATGTGACATTGTTTTCCTCGCTCACAGCCATCACTATTTTTACCAAGTTTAGGTCACGGCATGTTTTCATTGCCATGACTGGTGGGGCGTTTGTGTCAATGACGTAAAAGTCCAGCATCATTGCATTGTCTCTGTACTTACATTTGAGTTTGCATGTGCCTTTCACGCTCAGCGCGCCTCCTCCATATTCAGTGAGTCTGTGTATTGCTGGTTTCAGTGTCACATTTTTTAACAGCGCCTGGAACAGGTTGGTGGGAATAGTATTGGCCTGCGCCCCAGTGTCTAGTTTAAAGTTTACCTTCTGTGGAGGTGTGCCAATTCCAACCTCTACGTAAGCCTGCTCGTTGCTTTTTCCGTTGTTCTCTATTGAGATGCAGTCTATGTACAGCTCTGTCTGTTCTCCCACAGCGGTGCTCTCCACTGTAATGTTGTCGAAGTACAGTTCTTCCTGCTCTCTGTCAGTGGTGTACTCTTCTGGGTTCTCTCCGACGGCATGTACTGTGCCGCGGTAGTACTTTGTCTGTCCCTGGGAGCTAGACTTGCATACTTTAGCAAAATGATTGAGCTTCTTGCATTTAATGCATTGTTTACCCTTAGCTGGGCAAGTGGCTTTAGCGCCGTGTAGCCCTCCACAATAGCTACACGCCCTGGCGGCGGTGCTAACGTTACCCTCCCTTTGTCTGAAGTTAGCGTTAGCTGCTTTGGGTGCGTTCGGTTTGTAAGTCTTTCTGCCTATTGCGTGCACCGTTTCATGTGTGCTGCCCTGGCCCATAAACTTTAGCTGTTGCTTTGCTAGCTCGTGTGAGCGGTCTACATCTATGGCTTTTTCTAGCGTTAGCTCAGCTCCCTGGCTAAGTAGCTTTTCTCTCACTCTGGGTGAGTTGGTGGCAAACACGATGCGGTCCCTGACCATCTCGTCGGCATTTGGGTAGCCACAGTCTTTGACTAGGAGCTTTAGCTCAGTTACAAATTGTTCGAAGGATTCACTCTCTCCCTGCATCTTTTCATGAAATTTATATCTGGCATAAATCGGGTTTGCTTTGGGGGTGATGTACTCAGTGTACTTATCGTAGTACGTTTCTAGCTTCTTGGCCTGTTCTCCACTGAGTGTCCAAGTGTTGTGCACATCGCGCCCTTTTTCCCCTATCCAGAGCAGGAGGTAGCTGCATTTCTCCTCTTCGTTCTTCCCGCGCAGGGGGCCCTTGAACATTAGCTCCGTTGTTTGTCGAAATCGTCTCCATGCTTCAGGTAAGTTCGCCGATTCCCAGTCCATCCGTGGAGCTGGAACGCCGTACGAATCCATATTGGGTATTTAAACTCCGCTACTCTGACACCATGTAATGATCTGTGCCCTCTGGCTATGTTAACTTATAACATTAATAAAGCAAGGACGACTTCTCTCGTGCTGGGTGTTTATTCACCGACCGGATTCCGACTGACGTTGTTACGTACATCACGTGACTTTGTTGTGGCGCTACGGAAAGCCGTAAGGGACATTAGCAAATCAAATATTACTAGCAAATATTACAGCTGGTATCACAGTGGTGGCTGGCAGTTTCCTGTTGACTCAGGTTTACATACTCAGGCTGAACATCATCACATGCACATAGTAACAGTGTGATGTCTGCAGCCAACATGTGTGAAACACGGAGGGTCTTTATCACTGCCTCATTTAAAGAGACGTGACTGTAACTAATGACTAAACTGACTGTGGCAAGTGATTTATAGGCTAAACTAACGTTTCCTTGTGTAACGTACATGGATAAGTAGACACGCTGGCCGCCAGCTGGCGGATCTGACCCTTTAGTCGAGCGGTTAGCGATGTCTCCTGCGGCGCGGGCGATACGGGTTCGCTTCCCGGTCGCGGCAGTTCCTGTGGTCGCGTAACCCCCTCGAATTCGCTACACTTGTTATGTTTCACTGCAATACAAGTAATGTAAAGAGATATTGGATGCAGATTAAAACGAAACATTAACATGTTATCCAAAGTGGTAAGTAGTTGCCCTGCTCTTATTCTTTGCTTTGATTGCATGCATGTTGTAAAACAAATTAAGATCTAAAATGATTTGAAGCAAACCAAAAAAAGAAAAAGAAAAAAATAAATGTAAAGGGCAGGAAGAATATCCTCCAGCAGAGTAGCCAGTCTCTCGCTCTAATAATGAGTGGTGGTCTATCTTGGTAGGGGTCCATGGTGGTGTTATTATGTTTAGAAATCACGTCAGGACACAGCGCCGTCGCTCGACACAACCTCTCCGTTGCATTGTTTATTTTGACTGACGCAGCGTCACAGGCAGACCCGATCAAACAACCCAGAGCCCGCAGGCATCACCAATCGATCCCAGCAAAATAGAACAGCGCCAAATCAAATGCAGCACTGTCGATGTGTGCAGACGTAACACCCCCCCCCCCCCCCCGTCAGGATTTAACAATAACAGAACTACTGGGCATCACACATCAATCAAGGCGCAATAGAACAATGCCAACATCAACCAAATGCAGCACCGGTGAGCCAGTGTGCAGACATCGCATTTCAAAGATTAAACAATCACAGAATCACTAGGCAACACACATCAATTAATCAAGGCACATATCAATCAATCAAGGTATAATAGAACAATGCTAACATTACTAAATGCAGCACTGGTGATTCAGTGTGCAGACATAACAGGTGTGTGCTCTGACCTTGTTACTGGACAGCTCTAAGCAAACCTCTTGGAGAATAGGGTATGTATATGAGTTTATCTAACCAATACACGTACATGTGACTCGGTGTATTTCTCATTTGCAGTTTTGGAAGAAATTCTATTGTTGAAGCCAGCACATGCCATCATGAAGCACCACACAGGTAGATACAAGAATCGCACACTTTCAGAGATGATCCAATTCAGTATTATGTTTTGTTCTTGGGTGGAAGAAGAGGAGGAGCCATTGTGTGCTCAGAGGGAGTTGCAGAAGTAAATTATCTGCTCACATTTGCCATAACAGAATGCGGCAAGGTTGCTGCCACTATCTGGGTACACAGAAACTTAGCTGACAAATACATTGAAGGACACAAAGAATATAGTGCTATTTATCCATCTAGATTGTTGTGGTGTGAGTTGCTGAGTTTTGGAGATATTGACCATAGCGATGTCTGCCTTCTCTTGAATACAATGGAGCTGGATGGCACTTGGCTTGTGTTGCTCAAAGCGGCAAAAAAAAAAAAAAATCTTTCGGTTTATTCCATTTCCCAGGGGTGGCCACAGTGGATTTTACATTTTTCATCAGTACCCTGTGAGGGCAGAGCATCAATGTTAATCTGGGCCTTGACTGATCCAGGATGGGGCCTCAACCGATCCAGTATGGTCTTGTATGCAATCCGCATACTGATCTGGCAGAAGTTTTATGTCGGATGCCCTTCCTGACACAACCACAGACCCTATGGATGGGGGCACAGGTAAAACGCTGGATGCCATCCCAGTATTCATGGATTTGCTCTGTTGCCTGAAAGCACCAAAAAATACATTTGAAAAACTCAACAGCAGTGTGTTTTTCCAGAAATCATGACCTAATTACTCAAGCTAACCCACACAGCAGTTTCATGTAGGAACTGTTTTCTTAGACTGAACTACACCCTACAAGCATTATTGTGAGAATAAAGTAGGAGCCGTGTTAATTACTGGTAACATAAGACAGGTTTGGCAGGGCCTCTCAATCCTCACTGGGAAAACTACCATCAAAAAGAGCAAGGAGTTGGAGGGGTAGGAGGAGGAGACTCATGTTTTCCATGACTTGAAAATGTTCTATTGCAGGTTTGACAGCAGAGATTTCTCCTGTGAGATTGACAACTTGAGTAGCCAAACACAGCAGCAGAGGAAAGGAAAAGGAAACCAGCACATCACTGTCCCAGAGGAGGAGGTGAGGTGGATGTTGGCTATGGTTAACCCAGTTAAGTCCCAGAGATTTGACCTTATCAAAAGGAGGGTACTGACAGAATGACAGAATGTTACACAGAACTTGCGAGTGTTCTTTGCCAAACCTTTTAAAAACGTTTCCAAAAATATATTTCTGCATGTGCAGACACCCCCCCCCTTCCCAACACTGACGGGTTAAAGGTGTCTGTCCTATTTATGTTACATACACATAACTGCATATTCCCTGCTCAGTGCATCAATTTGGAGGCTGTTGAAGTTTCTACATTTCTCATCTGACCTAATTTGAGCTATTAGATTAATGTATGGTTGTTGGATGTGTATGTTGACTGCAAACAATTTCCATCTCAATGGACAATAAAGCATCTGAATCTTAATGACCTTTCTGGCTACAGAGAAGCGAAAAAAAAACTTCAAACAATCCCTCCAATTCCTCTTGGGGATGGAGGCAAAAAGGAGTAACAGGTCATGTGTCAGACTGAGCACATTTTCCAAATCCTAAGTGTCCGCCATCAGTTGGCGAGCATGAGTTATCAGGAATCAGGAACACCATCATTTCATGTCATGTATGCAAGTACATGAAATGAAACAAAATATTGTTTCACCCAGCCCACAGCAGTGCAATACAAAGACAAAAACACATATCTAAAAACAACAAGAACACGTATATCAAATTACAAAAAATCACTGTCCGAGAGAACGAATGCCAGGATGACTGTCGGAACTGCCAGTCTGCATGGGCTAGCAGTTAGCTTAGCTTGCCTCACTTCCACGCCCTGTCAGACTGCCCTCAGTGTTTCCTCCTCATGTGCAGCTCCAGGCAAGGCCGTGGTCCCTGGGCCCACTAGATGCAGCAGACTAGGCTCCCCCAGCTGATCCGACACCAGCTCTCCCAGCCAAACACCTTCAACACACCTCCCTGCAGTCCACATGACAACACCAAAAACACAGTCAACACTAGGCGAGGCTGCCACCAGACCGCCCTCGGTGTCATCGGAACTACCAGTCTGCATGGGCTAGCAGTTAGCTTAGCCTGTCCCGCTTCCACGTCCTGTCAGACGGCACTCGGTGTTTCCTTTTCGGGCACAGCTCCAGGCAGGGCAGTGGTCCCTGGGCCCACAGGATGCAGCAACATCATCATCATCATGTCTGGGGACAGCAGTGCTGCCATGTACTCCATTTGAGAGTGTGGGACAGATGTTAGAGGTCAGAGATTCTTGATCTCCAGACCATATCAGTCAGCCTTGTGGAGGCATTGTGGGACTAATTAAACCCATACATCTGTGATGGGCAGTGCCACCTCACTAACATCACTATCCCACCTGCTCTTGCTCTTTCACCCACCTCTTCAACCTGGGAAGCTACTGACATATAAAGGGCATTGAAGTGAGTTTCCACTATTGTGCAGTGAATATTACAGCAAGAAAAACAAAATAACAGTAATAATGATATCAATTATTCAATACAAGACATGGAAATATATTTATTTGGAATTTGCCAGTTGATGATAAGGCTTTGAGGAGGAGAGACTGTGTGAGAGATTAAGGGAGACAAAAATATTGGCGGCCAGATATCTTTACAAATATTTAACATGGAGACGCAAGGAAAGGAAAAAAATTTTTTACATTTGGAAAAGAGAAAAAACTAAGAACATCTAACAATGTCAATAAGAAGTTATCTAGGTATCTTGAATGTGGAAATTTCTGCAAATATAATTTACAAGAACTTAAAGGGTTATATGGTGAGAAATATCTTCCAGCACATCATGCAAGATAAATAGTAATTAACAATCACCCATAGATTATGCTGGCATGAACTCTACAAGACTCTCCAGGATTCATATGTTTGTAATTGAACTTGTGACATATTATACTGATAAAACAACATACTCTATGAGTAGCATTATATGCAGGAGAAATACTGATCCGAGTGTGTGGTTAGAAATAACACTGATTTAAAAAAAAAAGAAAAGAAAAAAAGGTTAAAATGTAGAAATATAACATCGAAAGCATAATAGATGGGATTAAGTTTAAAACTATATGGATTTCCTACTGGAAAATAGGCTATTCCATTGATGTAGGGTTGGTTGGTTCAATCTCAATCCAGAGGACACTCGACCAGCTCCACACCACCTCTCTTCTGAATGTAAATCCAAGACAGGCTGCTGTGAGCATCCATTTGTGGGACAGCTTTGTTTTTTCTCACGAGTGTCTGTTCTCATACACGTCTCTTAATGGAGTGAGTGGAGCTCTTAAACTGTCATACAGGCCTAGCTATTAGTCTGAATTACTGAGTTCCATCTAGGGCAGTCTGGGGACACACACACTTGAGTTGCCAACTTCTACTTTTGGCTGCTCCTGTTAGGGGTCGCCACAGTGGCTCATCTGCTTCCATTTCTTCCTGTCCTCTGCATCTTCCTCTGTCGTGCCAACCACCGTGTCCTCCCTCACCACATCCGTACACCTCCTCTTTGGCCTTCCTCTTTCCCTCTTCCCTGGCAGCTCCATATTCAGCATCCTTCTCCCGATATACCCAGCATCTCTCCTCCACACATGTCCAAACCATCTCAATCTTGCCTCTCTTGCTTTGTCCCCAAACGGTCCAACCTGAGCTGTCCCTCCAATATACTCATTCCTAATCCTGTCCCTCATCACTCCCAATGAAAATCTGAGCATCTTGAGTTGTCCTCAGATAGCAGTTCATACTATGTCCACATCTTCATCAAGAAAAAAAATAAACAAAACTGGAGGTGTAAAAAGATTCTTGAAGTTCTTTTTATCGAAACCTATTTACAAGATTGCTTAATCCAAGGTAGATGTCCTTTAAATGGCTATGGGATCCCCCCCCCCCCACCTAGGTGGTAATTCACATCAAGAACAGTTGCCAGTTCAGCAGAATTAGGAGTTATTTGGGAATGGAAAATGTTTTCACAGAAATCAGATGTTATTTTTGTACAATATTACTTAGACTACTGTAAAAGCACCATTTGCTTGTATTCGGCTTTTAAGTCAGAAGGAAAAATGCAACTGAAGTCCTAGAAAATAGAAATGTAATTTTAAACCGTCAAAGCTGGAGGAGCAATGTCTGAAATGAAAAAAGTGTCTGCGGTTACTATTGTACCCTTACTTACACCGGTAACACTGGTTTTTAATACTGTTGTGTTTTGTTTTGTTTTATTTTTACTACCTGTACTTGACATGATATTTACATTTGACTACAGTATGTCTGTTGCATTGATATGTGGAGTTGTCCATCTGCTGAGAAATGTGATTCTCCTATCACTCCCATTTGATGATCCAAGTGTCATGGGGAGAACAAGAACAGGACCCAGATGCAGACAGCGGAGACGGGCTGAGATAAAGCAAGGCTTTAATGAAAACAGGGTACTTACATAAGCTGAAGACCTCGATAGCTATCAAGGATACAATTTCTCTATAATCCAACAATGAGCCGGGGCAACCAGGGGGACTATATATACTGCTGGGAGCCAATCAGGGAACTAGGGAACAGGGGCCTCATGTATCAATCATTACTATGGGCAAATTTGTGCGTACACACCAAAGGGATTTTTTTAGCCCTGAAGTTTTTCTCAGCGACCCCTGAATTTAGACACCAATTGGCTTACACTGATGTCTTTGCCAGCCTGGGTGATTGCTCGTTGCAAGAGGTAGACAATAGATGTTAGGAGGAAGGAATTACAAATAACCATCATGCTTTGCTGACTGTCAGACTATCTTGAGGGCTAAAAAAACCCCATGGGTGTGTACGCACAAATTTGCCCATTGTAACGATTAATACACGAGGCCCCTGGTGAGCAAGGCAGGGCAGGAACCGAAATGGTAAGCCAGTCAGGGAATGGGGGACAGTTGAACAAAGCAGGGGCAGGGGCAGACATGGCAAGCCAGTCAGGTAATGGGGAACAGGTGAGCCTTGGAAATAAAACATGAAACAAACAACCATGACACCAAGGGGCACATGTAATTGAAATGCATTCTAGGTGTTCTTGTCTATGATCCCTATTTAGTGCTCGATAATGCCTGCTGGAAACAGTCACATTCATGTGCAACTGCTGACTCCCTTGTAAGTTGCTTTGGGTAAAATTGTCTGGTAAAAGGGTGAATTTGATCTTTTGAATGATGTTGCTGGTGGTGGGAAGGTGGCTCTGTTGACAGCGAGAAATGATTTTCAACTTGGCAGGTTTACAGTAAATAGCACATTGGTTAGTTGAACCATCACGTGCTCAATGGAGAACTTGGAGGTAAAGGCGAGCGATGACGGCCAGATCTTTCTGACTGAAGTTGTGCCTCTTGTGCCTGTTTCCATAGTCATGAGCTGAGAAAACGGTTAAAGTTCAAAAGACTTTGTCCAACTTGAAACTATATTTTCTACACAAATACACTGTTGGAAATGTTTTCTTTCCACCGCCGCTGTAAATTGTGATATAGTTCAGGTTCACACGGGCGTGCAGATGTGAAGTGTGTGGGAAAGCGCCTGTCGAAAGACACTCAGAAATAGACACCTAAAGACAACACTGATTAGGAAAGTAATAGTGGGTCCCTGGAGCCCTCGTCAGCTCATTTCCCTTCCTCTTCAGTGTCTGAGTCCACATGGACAACAAGGGTCTTATGTAACCACTTCACATAAACAAACACGAAATGTGTGTGTGTGTGTGTGTGTGTGTGTGTGTGCGTGCGCACACTTTCATGTCCACAGACCTCATCTCCACCGAGGAAACCATAGAGCACATGGCATGCTTCTAGCGTCAAAACCAATTAGCCACTCTTTAGCTGTCTCCTTTTTTCTCCCCCCTCTGGTGCCCCGTTTTTCAGAGGTGAAAAAACCACAGTTGACATTTCGTCATGTAGCTGTGAGCTTCAGAGCAAGTCAACACCACAATGTCGGTCTCCCTCGGCAAACTGTACCTTAGTCCAATAGGGAGACAGTAAACCACTTGACATATGTTTGTTGTATATTTGTTGTATATTTGTTGCCTCCAGCAGCTGACAGTTTGCCTACAGAACAGTTCGGGGCTCTCACAATCACACCTTTATCCCACACAGGTTATCTCTGCTGGTGTGTGGTGTGTGTGGGTTTGTGTTATGTTGCTACGTGTGTGTATGTGACACCTGGTCCAAATCAGCTTTTGTGTATTTATGTGTTAAATTTGGTTTTGTGTGTGTGTGTGCATGTATATGTGTATTTGTGTTAGTGTGTATGAGTTTCCATGCGTTGGTCTGTGTAAGTATTCGTGTGTGCGTCTGTGTGTCAAATGTTTAGGATTTTATGTGCGTCTGTACATATTGTATGTGTGCATGTGCTTTGACTAATTGGGGCATTTATGTTTTTTTTTTTAGAATTTTCCCCCTTTTTCTCCCCAGTTGTATCCAGTCAATTACCCCACTCTTGCAAGCTGCCCCGGTCGCTGCTCCACCCCCTCTACCAATCCGGGGAGGGCTGCAGATGCTTCTTTTCACCTGATAGTGAGGAGTTTCACCCGGGGGACGTAACACGTGGGAGGATCACGCTATTCCCTATTTTAGGCGGCTTCTAAACACCCAACTTTTCAGGCAAGCCTTTCTATAGAGTCCCACCCCTGACTTCTGTTCTGTTTCAGTTTTAGCTTGGTCTGTTACCCCCTGTGCCATGTCTTTATAGTCATTCAATTTATTTCATGTATTCATATTTTGCGTAATGAGTGTAAAACACTCTGTAACTGTATGTTTTAAAAGTGCTATATGAATAAAATGTTGCTTGCTTGCTATTTGTGTAGGTTCTTGTACTTGTACAAGTGCAATTTTGGCACATGCTGACAGATATGAATCCATCAGCATTCTGCCACTGGTGTAAATGGTGTATGAGGGATCGCCTAAGTGTCATCGGTGTAATGGATCGATGACCTGTCAGCTGCACCTCTTCTGCACTTCCACGCATGTCTGATGGAAACAGAACATTTGGGATGGACGCAGCAAACTGCCGAGAGTCCTGGGTTCCTCAAAGTGGATAAAACCCTGCCATTATAGGGAACATGAGATCGTGTTTCAGAAGAGAGCAAACACAAATACAATGTCAGGCCATTTTCTCTTGCGACTTTGAGTGGACGGCTACCTGACAACGGTTTCTGATGTGACCAGGAGTAATGGGGGGAGGGAGGAAGGGAAAAGACTGTACAAAACAGTTATGGGTATTCTGACAATAACTGTTATTCCTCTTTCTGGAAACGGATTGAGCAGTAATGGAAAACCAAGAGAATGAGTATTCTTTTACTTTACTGAGCACCCTTCATGTTAAGATATGATCACTGGAAAATAATAATAAGAGAAGTAGTTTTACGACTGCACCGCACTGAAGAACAACTGTATTTTTTCTCTTTTTTCTTACTATAAGACATTTTGTTTGCTTGTGTGTGTGTTTGTTGACTTCGTGCCTCTGTTACGAGGCTACTGTGACCCCGTTTGTAATGTGTTCTTGTAATCTCACATTCTGTTAGAAGACTGTAAGTTGGTCACAAATTGGGAGCACAGAATAATGTTGTGTGAGGTCAGCGTTTCAAAGATGTGTTCTTTATAATTGGTTCAGATGGGTAAAAATGTAAAAGTATAATCCTTAACAGGTAACACTTTATGGTTAAGGGTGCATGAATTATCATAAATTCATGCATGAATTACATATTATGTCATGCAATAATATCTTATGAATAATCATGAATTAACATGAGTTCGAAGTCTTTCATTAATGACCTCGTGCATGAACAACACATTAACTAAGGTGAGTGCATTATCATCTATTAAGCATGATCATGGCATATTCTTTGTTCACAAAAAAATTGGACCACTGGACCAAATCCAACCCACAACAGCACAGAGCACATCATGAAATAATAATTAACTAAGCATCAGTTACCCATGACTTAATCTGTCTTATAGGTGAGGAAATCCCAGAAAGTTGAAATCAGTTCATCTGGACACAACGTTTAGTGAGAGAAATGTTTCATCACTCATCTAAGGGACTTCCATCCATCCATCCATTATCTGAACCGCTTATCCTGCTCTCAGGGTTGCAGGATGCTGGAGCCTATTCCAGCAGTCATTGGGCGGCAGGCGGGGAGACACCCTGGACAGGCCGCCAGGCCATCACAGGCCCCCCCCCCCCCCCCACACACACACACACACACACACACACATACACACACACACACATTCATACCTAGAGACAATTTAGTAATGCCTATTCACCTGACTTGTATGTCTTTTGACTGTGGGAGGACACCGGAGCAACCCACGCAGACATGGGGAGAACATGCAAACTCCACACAGAGGACGACCCGGGAAGACCCACCAAGGTTGGACTGGCCCGGGGTCTCGAACCCAGGACCTTCTTGCTGTGAGGCGACCATGCTAACCACTGTGCCACCATGCCACCCTCTAAGGGACTCATCAGTCTCAACTGACTGCAGGTATCCCCACCCTTATAAACAATACAGTGGCATAACGACCGCAAACAGCAATCGGTTTCTTATCAAAAGTGCCGTGAGTATTAACTAGAGTTTCAACGGCCATGAGTACCCTTCACAGAGGATTTGGGAATGTTTGCAATAACAGCATTGTAAGATGATGACAGATCTGTCACCATCTTTACAGGATTACATTTTTACCCATCTGAAGCAATCATAGAGAATGCATCTTTGAAAAACTGACCTCACACAACTTTACACTGTGCTCCCAATTTGTGACCGACTTAATTGTCTTCTAACAGAATGTGAGATTACAAGAACACATTACAAATGGGGTCACAGTGGCCTTGTAACAAAGGCACGAAGTCAACAAACACACACGCACATGCACACACACACAAACACACACATAAAAACAAGCAAACATTTCTTATAGTAAGGAAAAAAAACAATTGTTCTTCAGTGCAGCGCAGTAGTAAAAACTACTTCTATTGTCTCTTCTATTGTCTGAAGAGGTCACTTAGATGAGTGATGAAACGTATCGGTCAATAAACGATAAACGTTGTATCCAGATGAACTGATTCAACCTTCTTTGATGTTCTTCCATTGTAATTATTTTTCAGTGATCATACTTTAAAATGAAGGGTGCCCAGTAAAGTAAAATAATACTCATTATCTCGCTGTTCCAAAATACTCAATTCATTTTCAGAAAAAGGGAAAAAAGTTAAAAAAAATGTGCAAAGTTTAATTATTCTATTTCATTGAACATTTCTACAACACGGAGGATCCAGTCTGTTATCATGGTTTTTGGGTCTACTGCTATTACTTTCGGCATCTCCCGTTAGGGATCACCACAGCGGATCATCCGTTTCCATTTCTTCCTGTCTACTTCATCTTCCTCTGTCACACCAGTCACCTGCATGTCTTCCCTCACCACATCCATAAACCTCCTCTTTGGCCTTCTTCTTTTCCTCTTCCCTGGCAGCTCCATATTCAGCATCCTTCTCCCAATATACCCAGCCTCTCCCCTCCACACATGTCCGAGCCATCTCAATCTCGCCTCTCTTGCTTTGTCTCCAAACCGTCCAACCTGAGCGGTCCCCCTAATATAATCATTCCTAATCCTGTCCTTCTTCATGACTCCGAGTCAAAATCTTAGCATTTTCAACTCTGCCACCTCCAGCTCCGCCTCCTGTCTTTTCATCAGTGCCACTGTCTCCAAACCATATAACATAGCTGGTCTCACAACCATCTTGTAAACCTTCCCTTTAACTCTTGCTGGTACCCTTCTGTCGCAAATCACTCCTGACACCTTTCTCCACCCACTCCACCCTGCCTGCACTCTCTTCTTCACCTCTCTCCTGCACTCCCCGTTACTTTGGACAGTTGACCCCAAGTATTTAAACTTGTATGCATTTGTCACCGCCACTCCTTGCATCCTCACCATTCCACTGTCCTCTCTCTCATTCACGTATAGGTATTCCATCTTGCTCCTACTGACTTTCATTCCTCTTCTCTCCAGTGCATATCTCCACCTCTCCAGGCTCTCCTCAACCTGCACCCTACTCTCGCTACAGATCACAATGTCATCCGCAAACATCATTGTCCATGGAGACTCCTGCCTGATCTTGTCCGTCAACCTGTCCATCACCATTGCAAACAAGAAAGGGCTCAGAGCCGATCCTTGATGTAATCCAACCTCCACCTTGAAGCCATCTGTCATTCCAACCACACACCTCGCCATTGTCACACTTCCCTCATACATATCCTGCACCACTCCTACATACTTCTCTGCAACTCCCGACTGCTTCATACAATATCACATCTCTCTCGGCACCCTGTCATATGCTTTCTCTAAATCCACAAAGACACAATGGAACTCCTTCTGGCCTTCTCTATACTTCTCAATCAACTTTATCAAAGCAAACATCGCATCTGTGGTGCTCTTTTGTGGCATAAAACCATACTGCTGCTCGCTGATCATCTCCTCTCCTCTTAACCTAGCTTCTATTACTCTTTCCCATATCTTCATGCTGTGGCTGATCAACTTTATACCTCTGTATTTGCTACAGATCTGCACATCAGCCTTGTTCTTGAAAATCGGTACCAGTATGCTTCTTCTCCACTCCTCAGGCATCCTCTCACTTTCCAAGATTGTGTTAAACAATCTAGTTAAAAACTCCACTGCCATCTCTTCCTAAACATCTCCATGCCTCCACAGGTATGTCATCAGGACCAACTGCATTTCCACTTTTCATCCTCCTCATAGCTGCCGTCACTTCCTCCTTGCTAATCCACTGCACTTCCTGATTCACTATCCCTACATCATCCAACCTTCTCTCTCTCTCTCTCTCTCTCTCTCTCTCTCTCTCTCTCTCTCTCTCTCTCTCTCTCTCTCTCTCTCTCTCTCTCTCTCTCTCTCATTTCCTTCATTCATCAGCCCCTCAAAGTACTCCTTCCACCTTCTTAGCACACTCTCCTCGCTTGTCAGCACATGTCCATCTCTATCCTTGATTGCCCTAACTTGCTGCACATCCTTCGCAGCTTGGTCCCTCTGTCTAGCCAATCGGTACAAGTCCTTTTCTCCTTCCTTAGTGTCTAACCTGTCACACAACTCACCATACGCCTTTTCCTTTGCCTTTGCTACCTTTCTATTTGCTTTACGCTGTGCCTCCTTGTACGCAGTGGAGGATCTAGAGATTTTTTTCCTGGGGTGGCAAAGGGGTGGCAGGAGGTTCAAGGAGGGGGGCAATGGACATTATTCTAAACGTATTATTATTCAAAACTCGGATTTCTTCGAATGTATTTTGTTCTCTACTGTTTGAGATGAGTTTGGTGTGGGTCTCATTGTCCTTCACCATGCATCTACATAAAATATACTTTAACAGGGGTGGCAAGACTGTGTCCCAGAGGTGGCAGCTGCCACCCCTTGCCACCCCGTAGATCTGCGCCTGCTTGTACGCCTGTCTATTTTCTTCATCTCTCTGACTATCCCACTTCTTCTTTGCCAACCTTTTCCTCTGTATAATTTGCTATACTTCCTCATTCCACCACCAAGTCTCCATGTCTTCCTTCCTCTGTCCTGATGACACCCCAAGTACCTTCCTAGCTGTCTCCCTCATTATTTCTGCAGTGCCTGCCCAGCCATCCGGCAACTCTTCACTACCACCCAGTGCCTGTCTTAACTCCTGCCTGAACTCCACACAACAGTCTTCCTTCTTCAACTTCCACCATTTGATCTTTGGCTCTGCCTTCACTCACTTCCTCTTCTTGGTCTTCAAAGTCATCCTACAGACCACCAACTGATGCTGCCTAGCTACGTTCCTCCCTGTCACCACCTTGCAGTCTCCAATCCCTTTTAGATTGTGCCTTCTACGTAAGATATAGTCCACATGTGTGCACTTTCCTCCAGTCTTGTACGTCACCCTGTGTTTCTCCGTCTTCCTGAAATATGTATTCACCACAGCCATTTCCATCCTTTTTGCAAAATCCACCACCATCTGTCCTTCCACATTTCTCTCCTTGACACCATATCTACCCATCACCTCCTCAGCACCTCTGTTCCCTTCACCAACATGTCCATTGAAGTCTGCTCCAATCACCACTCTCCTCCTTGGGGACCCTCTCCGCCACATCATCCAACTCACTCCAGAATTCTTCCTTCTCTTCCATCTCACACCCAACTTGCGGGGCATATGCACTGATAACATTCAGCAATAAACCTTCAATTTCCAGCTTCATACTCATCACTCTGTCTGACACTCTCTTCACCTCCAGCACGCTCTTGACATACTCTTCCTTCAGAATTACCCCTACCCCATTTCTCCTCCCATTCACGCCATGGTAGAAGAGTTTGAACCCACCTCCGATACTCCTGGCCTTACTCCCCTTCCACCTGGTCTCTTGCACACACAGTATGCCTACCTTTCTTCTTTCCATCATGTCAGCCTTCTCTCTCCCATAGTGCCAACATTCAAAGTTCCAACTCTCACCTCCACACTCCTACCCTTCCTCCTCTCTTGCTGCCTCTGGACATGCCTTCCCCCCTCTCTTTCTCCTTCGCCCAACAGTAGCATAGTTGGTCGAAGGAGAAGGCTATCCAGTTACCTAAATAATGCACATATTGGTTCCTATTATTTGGGTAACGATAGCCAAGAAAGAGCTACTCCTCTGATTCCACATTTTTGTAGTTTTATTAATAATAAGTCGTGGTCAACTGTATCAAATATTTTTTTTTTTAGATCTAAGACTACTCCTACAGCATATTCTGTCTTTTCTATAGCAGTTGTTATCTCTTCAACAAAATCAATGAGTGCAAATGATGTAGTCCTACTGGTTCTAAATCCATATTGTGGTTCACACAGTACATTATGTTTTGTAATAAAGTCATCCAACCTAGAATAGAAATTTTTTTCCAGTATTTTAGAGAATTGTGAAAGCAAAGAAACAGGTCTGTAATTTGAGAGTGTGTGTCTATCTCCAGCCTTGTATATGGGTATGACTTTAGCCGTTTTCATTTTATGTGGAAAAACACCAGTTTTCAGTGATTGATTGCATATATATGTAAGAGGTTTCACCACACACTCAATAATATCTTTAACTAGTGACATTTCAATACCATTAGTCTGTTGACTTCTTACTCTTAAATCTTTTGACAGTGTCAGTAATTTATTTTTCATCTGTTCCCTTTAAAAACAAATATTCTTTTACCTGTACATTTCTACAGCCAGCGCTTGCAATCTCCCCAGCCAAACCAAGACCAGCACCAAAAAAAAAAAAAAAAAAGATAAAAAAATAATGAAATAAAATAAAAAAAAAACCCATTAAATTCATGAACAATTAAGGCCATATTGTTGATAGTTTTATCATTTTTGGTTAGCAAGTAATTTGGGTATCCAGTTGTCCCCTTTTTATTTTTAATAATATCATTCAATACCATCCATGTATTTTTTATGTTGTTTTTATTGTTCTCTAGTAATTTGCTGTAGTAATCCCTTTTGCTGTTTCTCATAATTTTTGTCTGTTTGTTTTTACATGTCTTATATTTGTGTTCCGATTCTTTTGTTCTCTTCTTCATAAAGTCTTTATATAATATATTTTTCTTCTTATATGAGTTTAATAATCCCTTAGTTAACCATGGCTTTTCAGCAATTTTCTGTTTTACTACTTTCTTAACTAGAGGACAGGTTTTTTCATAAAGAGCCATTGTTATTGACAAACTTTGTCTATATCTTCCACATATACTTTTTTCCAGTCTTGTACCAACAGATCGTTTTTAAAAGAATTAGTTGTCCCTTCTGTTTTTTGACTAATTATTTTGTATGTTGTAACATTCTTATTTGCCTCTGTACATCTCTGAATGACTGCAAACACTGGCAGATGGTCACTTGTGTCATTTATTATTAGCCCACTTATTACTTTCCTATCAATTACATTAGTGAATATATTATCAATTAGTGTAGCACTGTGAGTTGTTATTCTGGTCAGGCATGTGATTGAGGGATACAGGCTCATACTGTACATTGAATTAATGAATTCTGTAGTGGTATTGTGTTCAAGTTGGTTTAACAAATCAATATTGAAGTCCCCACAAACAAAAACCATTTTCTTATTATTTATGTTCTCATACATCTCCAGTAACATTTCCCTAAATGTATCAATACATGATCCTGGAGTTCTGTATACACAGCTTATTAGTATGTTTTTTTTTAAATTTCTCTAGTTCTGTTTCTACGGTACTACATTCCATGATATTGTCTACTACTTGTGACATACTACTGATAGATTTACTATTATAGTTTTTGTCGATGTATAAAGCAACTCCTCCACCCTTTTTTTGATTCCTATTCATAGAATACATCGCATATCCCTCAATGTTGACCATGGCAGTTTGTTCCTCATTAAGCCAAGTCTCAGAGATTGCTATCGCAGTGAATTGGTTCTTCAGCTGACTTAAACAGTGTTGGATCTCTGAAAGCTTTGAATTCAGGCTCCTACTATTGAAATGTATAATTGATATTACTCCATTCATTTTTGAATTTCTGTTAAACTGTTCCTCAGTATAGTATTCACAATGATTGTGCGTTGATGTTCTCAAGATCAATATCATTCTCCATATCATGTCCTTTATGTTCAGTGAATTCAAAGATTTTCAGTCCAACTGTTTCATATTCTGAGATCAGTACTTGTTGATTAATATCTCCAGTTGTAGATGAATGACATGTGTCAAGGAGGCTTGTCATGGGTTGTAATTGTCATGGGTGTCAGAATTATTACATTTGCTGTTCTCCAAGAGTTATCATCTCTGATACTTATCCAGCTCTGCAATGTTCTTGATGGCCAGCACTTTAGCTTCCTCTGGAGATCCATTCAGTTTTATGAATACTTTACAGTTTGTTGTCCATGTTGATTGAATCCTGTTTTGTTTCTTCAAGATGGGTGCTTGTCTGGCGATGTCTGTGTTTTTCTTCGTCAAGTGCTCGTTGAGATACACATTGGTGTCATTCAGCTTTCTTCTCTGTTTGAGCAGTGCTGTTTTTTGTTTTCTGCTCACAAAACGAATTATTATGGCTGGTTTCACGTTTTTATATTTTGGGGGAAGAGGATGACATGCCTTGATATCTCTGCTGTCCACTTTTATCCCCTTACTGTTGAAGAAGGTGATCACTTGCTGCTTGAGGGAGACCAGCTCAGGCTCGGTGGGCTCTGGATCCTTCACTGTAGCCCTGGCGTAGGACTGGGGCCAGATTTCCATCCATCCATCCATCCATCCATCCATCCATCCATCCATCCATCCATCCATTATCCAAAACGCTTATCCTGCTTGGCTCTTTTCTTTCCAGCTGTAGGGCTCCAGATGTTGTTTTGGGCTTCCCACTTTCGGAGGCAATCGATACCTGGTCCACTGGCTGTGTAATGGCAGCAATGTTCCTGGGAGAACACATGTACCCTTCGTGGGAGGAATTTGATATGGTAAGTAATGCTAATATCCCTGCAGTTGCTGCTACAGGCAAAAATGTCAGAAGCGATTTTGGTCGCTGGAAGTAGAGTTAATGTGATGCTCTGTTGTCTCTGCAGATCAGAGTCATTGTGGTAACACAGGGCATGCCAGCAGATCACCTGTTGGATGCTGGTACAAGGACCAAGCATTATTTCATCATGGACTTGAGTGATCAAGCCTGGAGAATCAAGGTACTGTATCATATTATCTTCCTGCTTCAGCTGGTCAGAACAAATTTTGCTGAATGCCAACAACCCTTATGAAACAGTTTTAGTTTTAAAGAGGTATTGCATATCTATTCTCTCTTCTTCTAGCTGCCATGGGAATACCATCAGGACACGGGGAAAAAAGTTCACGGACTGCAACAGATTTAAGTTCAGCTCTCTAGATGACCTGTTGAGGATAAGTTCAGTGGTACATGTTTATTTACACATCAAGTCTCAGTTTTAAGTGACAAAATTTTTCCTTTAATATGAACAAAGCATGTGATTGAATGAAATGTGTTTTGTGTTATTTCTAAATCCAGCTAAAACCAGGGGTGGCAGAGGAATACGAGCAGGAAGATGCCCAGGCATTTGTTGAACTGCTTAAACGAATGCTTGATCTGGATGCCAACCAGAGAATCAAACCCAACGAAGCTCCGAAACATCCAGTCCTCAGTCTGAGCCACCTTGTAGACGGCTATGACTACAGCTCCTAGTAAGTGGTCGTGTGTGTGTGTGTGTGTGTGTGTTTGCTTGTGAATGCATGCCCAAATTTAAGGTAGCTGATTTATGAAGAGATCGAATAATTGATTGATGGATTTTCATCCAGTGTGCAGGAATCCTGTGAGAAAATGTGCATCCGCCCATTGGGGGATTTGTCGTTGGAAGAGGAGCTTTCTGAAACCAGTTGCCAGCAAGATGCGACCCCCATGACCTCCCTCCTGGAACCTCCACCCAAGCAATTCCCTGACAACCGGCGATCCTCGTACTGAGAGGAGGAAAACTCCTGCACCAAGGAGGAGGAAGGAGACACTTCTAGAGGAGGGGAAGATGATAAAGAGAAGGAGGAGGAAATTGGAGGAAAGGAGGATGGAGAGGAGGGGGAGCAGAAATTAAAAACAGGAGCAGGATGTTGGAGAACAGCAATAGGAGGGTGTAGAAAAAGAGGAGGAGGAGGATGCGACTGAAGAAGACGAAGAACCTGCAAGGAAGCATGGAGGACAGTGAGGAATGGGAGAGGCAGAGGGAAGAGTAGGAGGAGGAATGGAGAGGAGAAAAAGAGAGAATCTTCTGGTTATGGCACTGGGCTGAGAGGTTGAAGCTCCCTGGCTCGGTTACAGTTCCTACGTAAATCCTATTTTAAATAATCTGAACCTACCTACAGATCATGGGATTTTAAACCTTCCCAACACACAATATGCCGCCAAAAAAAGCAAAACAGTACACTAAAAAGGCCAGGATTCTCAATGAAGATGAAGCAAGTAATGATAGCATGCTACCAGACGAAAACTTCCAAGCTAACAATAATGTGCAAGCGAGGAATGAACAAGGGGTGAGTGAGGATAACTCAGTAGCTAATGCTAATTTAGACAACAGTGCTATTTTATTACAAGCAATCAATGGTTTTAAAACACAGTGCTACTGATAAATTTTAAACGTTAGTTGTCAAGGATGCTGTTTCATATATATCCGTCCATCCATTGTCCGAACCGCTCATCCTGCTCTCAGAGTCGCGGGGATGCTGGAGCCTATCCCAGTAGTCATTGGGCGGCAGGCGGGGAGACACCCTGGACAGGCTGCCAGGCCATCACGTGTGTCCAAAACTGAAATGAAGATGAAGTTGGCAAAGAACGTATGCAGCAAGCAGCGCCTCAAAATGACTGGCAACTACAACCTGACTAGAGAAGAAAATATAGCTGTGTGTGTGTGCGTGTGTGTGTGTGTGTGGGGGGGGGGGTCAGACAAGGGCAGGAGAATAGCAACACTAGAAGACAACATCTCCATTTGAATGCAAGTGCATGTCTTTGCTACGAGATGGACTTCAAGCCTAAATCACTGGTCATTCCATATCTTTTCCTCAAACCCTCAACTCTTTCCACATCTCTTTTTCATACACTTATCCTTCTCTTCTCTCCCCAGCCTCCCTCTCTTCACATAGCCCCCTTTCTGAAGTTTCTCCTTTTGTAGCTCTCCTCTTTCATCAAACTCTCACAAATTCCAGTTTCCATTCCAACATATAACAAGAAAGTCAGCTTTTTTTTTGTGGACTTAAACCCCCTTTTTCTCCCCAATTGTACTTTGCCAATTACCCCACTCTTCCTAGCCATCCCGGTCACTGCTCCACCCCCTCTGCCGATCCGGGTAGGGCCGCAGACCGCAGACTACCACATGCCTCCTCCAATACATGTGGAGTCACCAGGCACTTCTTTTCACCTGACAGTGAGGAGTTTCACCAGGGGGATGTAGGGTGTGGAGGGATTATGCTACTGCCCCCAGTTCCCCTGCCCCCCACACAGGTGCCCCAACCAACCAGAGGAGGTGCTAGTGCAGCGACCAGGACAGATACCCACATCTGGCTTCCCACCCGCAGATATGACCGATTGTGTTTGTAGGGACACCCGACCAAGCCTAAGGTAACACAGGGATTCAAACCTGCAATCCCCATGTTGGAAGGCAATGGAATAGATCGCCACACCCCGAAGGTCAGCATTTTATAGAGACTGTTGCCTTTAGTTGAAAGGTCACATGTCCCATCCCTACATTAGCTGAAATGAGTCTATCCGTAATCATTACATTACATTACATTAGTCATTTAGCCGACGCTTTTATCCAAAGCGACCTACAATAAATGCATTTAACGTAGGAAATCAGGAGAACCATAGTCATCGGAGGTCATAAGTGCATCTAAACAAGTATCTAAGAGCAAAACCATTGCTAAAGTAAAAGTGCAAGAAAGAGACTTTTTTTTTTTAAATGAGTGAATACAATAAGTGCTAAGAGCAAGTAACAGGGTAGTAGTTCTTGAAGAGTTGAGTTTTCAACCTGTGCCGAAAGATGGGCAGCGACTCCGCTGCCCTGACATCAGTGGGGAGTTCATTCCACCACTGTGGGGCCAGGACAGAAAAGAGCCGTGACCGGGTCGATCAGCAGCAGGGGCCTCTGAGCGATGGGGCAACCAGGCGTCCCGAGGCAGCAGAGCAAAGTGGTCGGGCGGGGGTGTAGGGCTTGACCATGGCCTGGAGATAGGAAGGGCTGTTCCTTTTACTGCCCTGTAGGCTAGCACCAGAGTCTTAAACCAGATGCAAGCAGCTGCTGGGAGCTAGTGTAGGGGCATGAGAAGGGGAGTTGTGTGGGAGAACTTAGGGCGGTTGAACACCGGATGAGCTGCAGCTTTCTGAACAAGCTCCAGAGGTCTGATGGCCGACGCCAGGGCGCCAGCAAGGAGGGAGTTGCCGTAGTCCAGCCGGGAGATGACCAGAGCCTGGATGAGCACCTGTGCCGTCTCGTTGGTGAGGAATGGGCGAATCCTCCTGATGTTATGGAGGAGAAATCTACAGGAGCGAGCAACCGATGCAACGTTTGCCGCAAACGACAGTTGGTCGTCCAGGATCACACCCAGATTCCTCACAGTCCGAGTTGGCGTCACCACGATGTTGTCAATGGTGATGGCCAGGTTTCGGTGCGGGCAACCTTTCCCCGGGAGGAACATCAGCTCTGTCTTGTCCAGATTCATGTGTGTAATCATGTGTCCTGCTGAAGTGTTCATGAGCAAGAGAACACTACCCTCGCAAACCCTCCCATTCATTTGGCGTTGCTTTAGAAGGGGGCTTCAGCTAAATACCTAAACATTGTAAATCACTGTCATTTTTGCTCTGTCTCTTCCTCTGTGGATGAATCCAGACTCATTGCTTTCAGGAAAATAAACTTTGCAGACTACTTCAGCCTACAATAGTTATTAAAAAAAAGCACTTATGAAGCCTGGCAATCAGCACGAGTTCACCTTAAAGAGCAGCCTGGCCTTAATTATTTCCACTGCAGCGGCTGTAAGTAATAAAAGGTCAACAGTTCTAACAAAATAACCATGTACACTAACCAGAGTGTTGGTATTCTTCTCTTTCCTGCTCTGATGCACACACACTATGTATAGAAAGAAATGTTAATTTCAAAATGGCATTACTTGTTGCCCACATGAGCCACTCCTACAGCTGTGTTTTGACTTACAGCAAGGTATCGCTGACCCTGCTGGCGCATACAGCTTGCTGACATATCCCCCTATGTTTCTTAGCTTTCTCCAAGTAGCAACTTAGGGCTTACAATATTTGAGATAGTAGATGAATATGTAATTCATCAAGTCACATGTAATTAACAAGTTCATTTATTGTTCAAGTCATCTCTTTGTTGGTGTTTCACTATTTAGTAAATGAGGATAAAAATAGTTTTAACATTGTATGAAACCAGGAATCCGCAAACCATAATGACGAGTTTCTTGTCCAATTTTGTTTGAGTGGGAATTGTTAAGCGGAACCAAAATCTACTTTGTTGCTTCAACGGGGTGGGTAAGAAGTGAAAATCTTGAATCTGAATGGCAATCGTTTATCAGATTCAAGATTTTCACAGGTCACACATCTCCCATAATGCCGAACCTCTCCGTCTGCCATGTTGCTTGCTTTCATAGAGTCCAGCAGCGAGTTGCCAAAGTTGCTTTATGTGTGACGCACCTTGAATCGACCTGACTCCAAATCGATTGGTTAGACCTTGTTTACCACGCTCTTTCTTGGTAAACAAAAGGCTTGTTGCTGTCAGAGACTGGCTATTTCACACCTACATTCATATTTGCTCTGGTCATCCCATCCAGCTCTGCAGAGGAGGAAACATCCTATTATTAAAACAAAAACCTTTTCTCAGGGACCAGACTGATGTGATGCTCTGATTACTCACTTCACATGATTTTGTGAACAATTTTGCTCAATTCCCTCCTCAAGAAAAATAATGAACGGTTAAATAGAGCAATGAAAAGGACAAATCTGCATCTTATCCTCTCTTCCCTCTCACGTCTGTGGGATCATTTCAATTTACTAGAAAATCTTCTCTTCTTGGCCGACACAATGTCTTCTTATCTCTTTATACCAGTGAGTCTCAAAGTGTTGCTTAGCAATTGAAAAGGGCTGCATGTCTGCTCCTTCCTCAGGTCTCCACGCCATAGGAGTGCTTTTCTGCTTTAATGAGTTGGATTCCTTGGGCGACTGAACACTCAACCTGAGTTAAAGGCCTCCTCATAACTAAAGCCTGGCTCCCAGGGAGAGAGACTACATTCATTCAGATGACCCACCTGACAAGAGTATTGTTATGTCTTAATTGACAGAATTCCAGGGTGAGGTTACATAAGCCCCGCATTTAACTCAACACAAAATCCTCGAGAATCCTCTTCCAGACATTGTTTTGCGCTTTCATTTCACTGTCTCTAAGCAACTCGGATCTCCTCGGGACTACGTTTTGTTTTAATTTCCATCAGCTTCCTCAAACTTTGTTTTTGAGAGGTGCACAAACTGGGCTTTTTTGAACTTCCTTCCTCTGTGAATATTACCGACTCTTAACTCCAGGAGTTGTCTGCTCATATTTGTGCCTGTTCTTCAAGTCATATACTTGCCCTTTATTCTCAGTTCTAGTAATATAATATTTATCGTAATAAGATCATAATGATAATGGCCCTGTGATGGACTGGCAACCTGTCCATAGCGTTTTCTTGCCTTCTGCCCAATATCTGCTGGGTCATATTTTCTGCACCATTGCACCTTAGCACCTCTCATTTCACCTGTATGTAGTCAATCCTTGTGTATATATATCTGAAGATTGTTGTGTTGTTATTCTATGTTAAGTACACTGAGAGAGCCACGAAACCGGAGTCTGATTCTGACAGACTCCAACCCTCAAAGACTTGGATTAAAGTGGTATAGTAGACATTGATGGAATAATATCCCTGTCTCCTGTGCACAGAGACTCATATCACCTTATTGGTCTCTCTTAATCAAATATTCCACCAGACCACTTAAATTAGTTCCACCATTACTTTTCTTCCTCCCCCCTTCTTAACTTTCTTCACAGTTCATCTTCCAAGTTCGTACCCTCCAGCTCCACAATTCTCTCGACACACTCTGCATTTCTCTGCATGACTCTTAATCTAGTCTTAAACCATTGAAATTCTCTCACCAATATCTCCCCCTTGCTCTCAGCCCTGTCTGTTTGGGACTCTCCCTGGAGCTTCTCTGCTCCCTCCAACTGCTCAAAAGTCTAAAACTCCCACATTCTCTATCAGTTTGTAGCCATCTGAAACTCATCTCTTCCTCGCACGCTTTCTCCTGTCGTTTGTGTTTATGCGCTTTCCCCATCTTTCATCTCCCTGTCTACTAAAGCCCAACATTTCTGTATTAGTGTTTAACCTTAACCATTTCAAATTATTTTCCCTTCCTTCCCACTTTTCTCGTTTCCTCTCTTCTTATGTTTGCACTGCCCCTCCCCATCTTTAATGCTCTCTCTCTCTCTCTCTCTCTCTCTCTCTCTCTCTCTCTCTGGTTCTCGATCTCTCTCTATCCCTGTTTGTCATGTGAACAGGTTTAGTTTGCATTCCACATATATCCAAAAGCTCTCTTCTTATCAGTTTTAGACTGATTTTTTTCACAGCCCCCTCCACTCATCTCCTCTCACTTTCATTCTCCTCCTACTTGCTCCATCTCCATCCCTTTCGACATGTTCCCCTGGGGACACATGGGAATTGATACCGCCAGCTGTCATTCTGCCCATGATTTACCAATCTTACACACACCTCTCTCTCTCTCCTCCCTCTCTCCCTCTCTCTCACACACACACTCTCTCTTTCTCACGCACACACACACACTGACACACACTCAAGTCAGTGTTGACTTGATCTTGTTAGGATTTGTAACCATTCCCAAATCCTCTGTGAATAGCACAAAATGCCATTGAAACTCTTAACTGTCACAACAATTTGCATATGAAACTGATCATTTTCCGTCATTATGCCACTGTATTGTTTACAATGGTGGGGATACCTGCAGTCAGTTAAGACTGAAGTACACTTAGATGAGTGATGAAACGCTTCTCTCTCAATAAACGTTGTATCCAGATGAACTGATTCAGCGTTCAGTGATGTTGGGATTTATATTAAAAAAGCTCACCGACGAGTCATAAGTAAGGGTATAGAACTTGTGTGGACGACATAGGACTAGTTCTCAGATGGGAGACATTTTCATAGGGTCCTGATTTGTGCTGATCAAAAGTGGTTGGACACATCCAACCCCTCCCACTATGAAGTTCCTTGTGTTGCAGATTTCAAGATCCCTCTTGCAGCACTAGAAGCGGTTGCATTTCAACATGGAGAACTGGTGGAGAATTTGATTGTGCTCTCCTCACAGCGTTCATCCCCAAACGACGTTGTTTAATTATATCAGAGTTTAACTACAGTTGTCGAACGTTCCGCTGACACTGATTTTATTAATGAAGATATCCTTTGTATCTCTTTTCAGTAGCTAAAGTATTGAGCAACACTCTACAAGAGCTGCAAATGGAGTCAACAGCATCTAACTCACACATGGGCAACTGGCGGCCCGCGGGCCATACTGAGTTAGACGGGCCGAATACAGCTCGCGGGCCAATTTCCAAATATCAGTAAATGGTTGGTTTCACAGGCGTTGGAAGCAAGCGGGCCTTTTGACCACATTTGAACAGGATCCCAATTGTAATTATACTGTCCACTGATAGAGGGCGCTCCCTCGAAATACAAGTGGCCTGTAGCCAACCAGCCTCTTAGTCTCGGCGGGCCTTTTCCGCAATGATGTGACGAGGAGAGAATTAAGCGGCAAAAAAGGACCCCCCCCCCAAATTGCGCTTGGCCAATTACCCTATTTTTCCGAGCCGTCCCGGTCGCTGCTCCACCCCTTCTGCCGATCAGGGGAGAACTACAGACCACCACATGCTCCCTCCGATACATGTGGAGTTGCCAGCCACCTCTTTTCACCTGACAGTGAGGAGTTTCACCCGGGGGACGTAGCGCGTGGGAGGATCACGCCATTCCCCCCCAGTCCCCGCCTCCACATCCGGCTTCCCACCCACAGACACGGCCAATTGTGTCTGTAGGGACGCCCGACCAAGCCGGAGGCAACACGGGGACTCGAACCGGCAAATCCTCGTGTTGGCAGGCAATGGAATAGACCGCTACGCAGCGCTACTAGGTCGTCCCACAAAAGAAAGCTTGACCCAGAGAACCGTGTTTTCCAGGCAGGATGGGAAACCGAATATCTTTTTTTTTAATGGAATTCAAAGGCAAACCTATGGGTTTAGTGTGCCTGGAAACAGAATCAGCCATGAAGGATTTCAACTTGAGCTGCTACTACAATAACACGCACAAAGATATGGTAGTACGTAAGGGCACATGTGGATATCTGTCATTTCATGTGACTAGAGTGACAAGCAATTGTGGCAAGTAGCACAAGGCCATATAACCAGGACATAACGTCAGTAGAAGATAAACTTGTTTATGCCCAAAAGTATGATAAGTGACATTCCATCATGTAAGTGTAACCGTTATTATGCAGAAGACAGTAGTAGCAGTAGTAGTAGCATATCAAGACAACCATTAGGCTGTCAAAGGGGGAGGACTGAAGACATCCTATCGTCATCCTTGCATCGATAGAGAGGCTCCTGCTCCGCCAACATGTCCTGATTAACAAGGTCCCTGATTAAAAACAGGGCATTGACGGACGCAAGTAGATTGTTCACTAGATTTGTAAATGGTATAAAGTCAGGGAGGCTTTTGTCTGATTTTCAGTCATTCTGCAGACCTGACTCAGACTTTGTTGATACGTCAATAAAAGTCTTATTTTGAAGGATCCTCATTTCACTGACTTTTTTTGTTGCAATTTCTCTGTATCACTGGCCACCACAAAGACAAATATGCATGTACACTGGGGGTGCCAGATCACTGCTGACGTCAAAGGAAAATTACACCGAAAGCAGAAGCCACGTGCGCACAGGAGTCCTCTCTCATGGCGTCTTATGCTGTTTCCCTTTAGCTTGCTAAAGTAAAGAAGCCCTAGTCAGGTGGCGAAACAGTGAAGCTATATGCAGTAGAGATGGCTAAACTGTTGGAGATGATAACATGGCTAAGAACTTTGAAACGGTCTCTCTGTCCCGTCGCCATTCGATGTGATAAAAGTGCTTACTGCAGTAAACTTAGGGGTACAGATTTTCTCTGTGACATGGCCTTCCTTGTGGATATTACCTTGCATCTTAATCATCTTAATATGCAGCTGCAGGGAAAGGGCCAAACTGTGTCGGATCTCTATGAACACATTTAAGCGTAAATTAGCCCTGTTCAAAGAAGACTTTTCATCCAACCATCCAATTTTGGCACACTTTCCCGCCTGTGAAGAGATCCACAAAGATGTCCCCGAATGTGAGAAAACATTTCTCGAGTACAGAGCAGACATAGAAACACTGCAGCAGCAGTTGAAGGAACGGTTTCAAGATTTACATGCCAGGCAGCCACGAATTGCGTTATTCACTGACCCCCCCCCCAGAGCAACCCCCAGAGTTGCAGCTTGAACTTTGCGAACTACCGTCAGACCCCTTCTTTCAAACAAAGCGCAATGCAGACCTGCCGACCTGTACGCACTTTGCGTTGCAGGTACGCATTTTGACATCAAAGTATGCTGGTACGATGTGTCACTCTAAACTACGCAAGAAAGCTGCGGACGCCGACGAGTTCAATTGCACACGCAGTACTGAAGTCTACCAGCAGGAGGCAGCAGGTCTAGCCTGCCAAAAAGCAAAAGAATGGGAACGCCTTGGGATCCCCCAGGAGGAGCAGGAGGGCTTTGCTGGGGAGAGGGACGTCTGGAGTGTCCTACTTAGCTTGCTGCCACCGCGACCCGACCCTGGCTGACGATGAATGAATGAATGAGTTCGACCAATCACAGCGCCGGATTCACCCCACCTTCACCTATATATATATATATATATATATATATATATATATAATTGACAAGAATACAAACGATAAAGGAACATTGTACATCATCAGACCATTCATTCATTTTTTTAATGTAAGCAAGCACTATATGTTTTGACTGATTTTCTGTTTGTGTTTCTGGAAATGGTAGATATATTTATCAATTTCTATAATTAAAGCAGGAAAGAATGGTTTATTATTTAAAATTTTACTTTTATGGCTGTAAAATTTTGCAAAAAAAATATATTAAGTAAAACTTATTGCTACTTTCACTATTTGTGTCATGAAAACCAAACAATACACATTCCCATTTAAGGGAAAAATTGGTACAGACTTTAGACATAATAAAAGCATTTAGTCCCTTCCAAAGTTTTCTGGAAAAGGTACAGCCCAAAATAAATGTGTTGTGGAGTTAGAAAACAACGAGACAGGAGACGTGAGAGTAGATGTAGTCAAGGTAGTTTACTAGCTCCAACTTTGCATGTCATACATTCGACAACGACACTGAACTGTGAACCGGAAGCGGAAGTGCATTATCTGACCCCTCGCCTCTTCCCTTAAAGGTACACCATCCTCTTAGGTGAATGTCTCTAGTTATATAGATGTGGGTCACCACACAGGCCCCCCCAGAATTCACCTACACAAAACAATGCAAAACAGCAAAAGCGCAAGTCATGAACACAAAAATAGACTCTACAACAGAACAGTCAATGACATAGTGCAAAGTCACGGGGAAAACAGGTGACAAGTCGGGGGGCGGACCCTGCGGCCATAATGGCTACACTTCACAGGAGGGGAAACAGATGGGGCCGAAACCCGGGCCATAGGCGGGGCCGAAGCAGGAACAGAGGCAGGTGCCGGGGCCGACCTAGGAGGGCATCCCCGCCGCGGGGGTAGGGCCAATTGCATTGGCTCCCCAATGTCCAAGTAAGCGGGCCTGAGACGGTCTATAGCGACCTGCTCCGGCCTGCCCCCCATGTCCACCACAAAGTTCTTATCCCCCGCCTCCAGGACGCGGAAGGGCCCGTCGTATGGGGGCTGCAGCGGGGACCGATGGCTGTCGTGCCTAATGAAAACGTACCTAGCCGATGGCAGATCCTTGGGGACGTAGGACCGGGGGAGGCAGTGTTGAGACATCGGAACGGGAGCGAAGGCACCGGCAGCGCTCCGGGACGCACTGAGGTGAGAGGCGGCCGACCAGGGAGCCGTAGCATCCGGAAGAAACTCCCCCGGAACCCGCAGGGGCTGGCCATACACCAGCTCAGCGGAGGAGGTCTGGAGGTCTTCCTTCGGGGCCGAACACAGGCCGAGCATGACCCACGGGAGCCGGTCCATCCAGTCGCAGCCAGTGAGGCTTGCCCGCAGAGCGGCTTTCATGTCCCGATGGAACCGCTCACAAAGTCCGTTGCTCTGCGGGTTGTACGCCGTAGTGCGGTGGATCTTCACTCCCAGGTGCTCAGCGACCGCCGTCCAGAGCTCCGAGGTAAACTGGGAGCCCCGGTTGCTCGTGATGTCACCTGGCATGCCGAAACGGGCCACCCAGCAGCCGATGAACGCCCGTGCTACCTCTGCTGCCGTCGTGGAGGACAAGGGAAAAGCCTCTGGCCACCTGGTGGCCCTGTCCACAATAGTGAGGAGGAACGTATAACCACGGGAGGGGGGCAGGGGACCCACCAGGTCAACATTGACGTGGTCAAACCGCCTCTCTGGAACCACAAACGGCGCCAAAGGGGCCTTGGTATGGCGGTGCACCTTGGCGCGTTGGCACGCCACACACGAGCCGGCCCAGGCTCTAACATCCTTACGGAGCCCAGGCCAAACGAACTTGACGCTCACCAGCTTGGTCGAGGCCTTCACTCCCGGGTGGAAAAGGCCGTGGACGGTGTCGAAAACTCGGCGCCGCCAGGAAGTAGGCACCAGGGGGCGCGGTTGACCGGTGGAGATGTCACAGAGGAGGGTGGTGTTGGCCGCGTCGAACGTCACGTCCTCCAGCCGTAGCGCCGTAGGGGTCGACCGGTAGTCTTGAACGGTCGCGTCCTTGGCTTGGTCCGCTGCCATAGCAGCGTAGTCGAGTCCCAAGTGAACGGCGTTAACAACCGCCCGTGAAAGACAGTCAGCGACGAAGTTATCCTTGCCCGACATGTGTTGTATGTCCGTGGTAAACTCGGAAACCGCCGCGAGATGGCGCTGCTGACGCCCAGACCATGGGTCTGAGGTTTTGGCCATACAGAACGTCAGCGGTTTGTGGTCCACGAAAGCGGTGAACTGTCGGCCCTCCAATAGGAACCTAAAGTGTCTGGTTGCGAGGAAGAGACCCAGTAGTTCCCTATCAAAGGTGCTGTATTTGCGCTCGCTCTCACGGAGTTGTTTACTGAAGAACGCCAACGGCTGCCAGCCCCCCCCCCACCCACTGCTCACACACGGCCCCCACGGCGTAGTCGGAGGCATCCGTTGTAAGGGCTATGGGGGCGGCAGGCGACGGGTGAGCTAGCAGCGCAGCGTTGGCCAGCGCGGTCTTGGCGGCCACAAAAGCCTCGTCCATCCCCGAAGACCAGTCCAGCTCATCCTTAGACTTCTTACCCCGCAGGACCTCATACAGCGGACGCATGATGTGGGCGGCACGGGACAGGAAACGGTTATAAATGTTCACCATGCCCAGGAATTCCTGCAGCGACTGTACAGTGCGGGGGCGGGGGAACATGGTGACAGCCTCAACCCTGGCAGGGAGGGGAACGGCCCCCTGTGGAGTGAAGTGGTGCCCGAGGAAGGTGATGGACGACTCCCCGAACTGACACTTAGCTGGGTTGATGATGAGGCCGTGTTCGCTGAGCCTGTCGAACAGCTGTCTGAGGTGCGTCATGTGTTCCTCCGCCGACACGCTGGCCACGAGGATGTCGTCTAAGTACACAAACAAAAATGGCATGTCGCGGAGCACAGAATCCATAAGGCGCTGAAACGTCTGCGCCGCCCCTTTAAGGCCGAAAGGCATACGTAAAAACTCAAAGAGCCCAAAGGGTGTGATGACAGCCGTTTTTGGGACATCCAGTGGGTGGACCGGCACTTGGTGATACCCCCGCACTAAGTCGATTTTGGAATAGATGGCAGCGCCCGCCAGGTGGGTAGAGAAATCTTGTATGTGCGGTATGGGGTACCGGTCGGGGGTTGTGGCATTGTTTAGGCGACGGTAGTCCCCGCACGGGCGCCAACCCCCGTCGGCCTTAGTAACCATGTGAAGAGGGGAAGCCCACGGGCTGTCAGAACGGCGGACAATGCCGAGGCACTCCATAGTCGAAAACTCCTCCCTGGCTATTGCGAGCTTGGCCGAGTCGAGGCGTCGGGCCCGGGCGTAAACTGGGGGGCCCACTGTGGTGATATGATGTTCCACGCCGTGCTTGGCCACCGCCGAGGAGAAGGTGGGTGTGGTGAGCTCAGGGAAATTTGCGAGCAGGCGTTGGTATGGATCCCCGGTGGAGAGTGTGTTAGCGAGGCACAGCGCTCCAGCCCCTCCAAGTGTGCAGGGGTATGACGCAAAAGAGACGGCATCAATCACGCGACAGTTTTTAACATCCACCAGCAGGTTGAAAGCACAGAGGAAATCCGCACCTAGGAGCGGGGTGGATACAGCAGCCATCACAAAGTCCCAGCCAAAACGTTGGCCGCCAAAACACACGTCCACATGTCTGATACCGTACGTCCGAATGGACGTGCTGTTGGCGGCGTCCATCTGGGGGCCGTGACTGTCGGTCATCGTGTCCACAGCTTGTGCTGGTAGTGTGCTGCGTTGAGCGCCAGAGTCAACCAGCAGCCACCGGCCCGACAAGGAGTCTCTGATGAACAACAGCTTGCAGTCACGGCCGGCGCCCATAGCCGTTAACGAGCGCCGGCCTTGGCGTTTCCCTGAACCCTGTAACTGCAGGGTTTGCGACACTGTTTTGCTTTTGCCCCAAACCTGGCATGGTAATAACAGAGCCCGTCGTCAGGTTGGCGGCGGGCTGTCACTGCAGCCGCGGTGTCCATATAGTCGTAAACAGGTGGTGGTGGGGCGGTCTTGTGGGGTAGCAGGGCATGCACAAACTGTTGCCGGTTGGCCAGGAAAACCCTGTCTGCTTCAGCAGCCAGAGAACGGTAGTCCTTGGAGGCGGCGAGAGGAGAACTGGCCGGTGCTGTGCGTACAGGTGCGGGGAGCTGCCTCAGAAAAATGTGTGTGAAAAGAAAGGCTGGATCAGCCGATCCCAGCACAGACAGCATTTTTTCCATTAACTCAGACGGTTTGCCGTCGCCGAGGCCATTCAGGGACAGTAAACGGTCTGCCTTCGCCAGCTCCGACAGTTCGAATAGTTTCAGGAGGAACGTCTTTATAGCATCGTACTTGCCAGCAGCTGGCGGAGCTTCCAACAGTGTCATTGCTCGTGCCGTTGTCGATGCGTCTAACGCCGCCACTACGTGGAAGTACTGCGTTGCATCCTGCGTTATCCCTCTCAGCTGGAACTGGGCTTCCACATGTTGAAACCACGGCCGTGGATTATGTTGTCAAAAGTCGGGTAACTTCACAGTAGCGGTGTAAATGCTAGCGTTAGCAATAGCCATGTTGTTAGCACCGGCGTCGTCGTTGTCAGACATACTCGTATTAGTAGTTCGATCACGTCGGGGTCACCAATGTGGAGTTAGAAAACAACGAGACAGGAGACGTGAGAGTAGACGTAGTCGAGGTAGTTTACTAGCTCCAACTTTGCATGTCATACATTCGACAACGACACTGAACTGTGAACCGGAAGCGGAAGTGCATTATCTGACCCCTCGCCTCTTCCCTTAAAGGTACACCGTCCTCTTAGGTGAATGTCACTAGTTATATAGATGTGGGTCACCACAGTGTGATTGTTATTATTTTTATGAGATACAGCAAAACATATTTTGCCAACTGGAGTGTTAGCTACGTTCAACAATAGAGAGTCATCTAAATCCACAGAGGAATAATTTTTAAAGAGCATACAAACTTCAGCAGAAACAGCATCAAAAACGACAGCATATTCTTTAGGTGAGACAGCAAGGTTAAATTTAAAGTTGTACTCTTCATATTTCAGTAAAAGACCCTCATTGTTGAAGAGCTGACCCACCAACATTATTTTGTTGTCATACCATTTCTGCAAAAACAAGATTTGTTTTTATAAAGTATATATTTGTTGTTTCAAATGAAAAATTTGTGGGGTAAAAAATTGTGTTTGTAAATTATTACCCACGAGAGAAGTATCTGTTTATGGAATGCCGAAAGTTTCACAGGGATTTTATCAACATTATAATTGCAAAGAAGAATAAAATTAAGACCACCAAGTTTTGAAAATATATAATGTGGAAAGATATTCCAAATAGAGGTAGGATTCTTTAAATAGGACTTGATCCAATTTATTTTGAATGTGTGATTTAGGGTTGTAAAATCTAATAAATTTAAACCTCCTTTTCATAAGAATTTATCACTACTGATTTCCTTAGGTAGTGTGTTCGATTCCCCTGAACAAAGTTAAATAACAATTGGTCAATGGATTTGAGTGTCCGACTGCCTAAATACAAAGATATGGCAGTGTATGTTAGTCGAGATATTCCTTCTGCCTTTGATAGCAAACTTTACCCTTCAAGCCCAGGTCCCTTTAGAGCCACTGATTGAGACGTTTTTTAGTTTTATCAATTATGGTGTCGAAGTTCAGTGGACATGTTGCTATTTGATCTTTTGCAATAATGATAGCTAAATATGTCACACTATTTTTGACTGGAATGTCCCAGATAGATACGATTGAACAATCTTTGACAGGAAGGAATTCACATTTATTAATATTAAGGTAAAGTCCTGAAGCTTTGGAGAAGGCTTGAATTAGCTGAAGGGCATAAGATATTTGACTGCTGTCTTTCAGGAAAATAGTAGTGTCATCTGCTAGCTGGCTAATTACGATCTCTCTTCCTGCAGCAGAGATTCCTTTTAAATTATTCATAGTGATGTGATCAGCAAGGATTTGAGTAGCTAAAAGGAACAAATAAGGCGAGATTGGACAACCTTGTTTAAGACCTCTTGAGGTCAAATCCTGGAGAAGTACCATTTCTGAGTTTAATAGAACAATTACAGTTACTATATAAAGTCTTGATTGCACAACAAAAGAAAGTGCCCAAACCAAATTTCTCAAGGCAGCTGAAGATAAAATTATGATTTATGGAGTTGAAGGCTTTATAAAAGTCTAGAAAAAGGATAAAATTGTTATCAGATATTAATTGCAAGTAATCCAGTACATCTAAGATTAATCGTATATTGTTTGAGATATGTCTGTTTTGCATGAATCCGGATTGTGTGTCTCCGATTACAGAGTCCAATACACATTTAATTCTCTTGGCAAATACTGAGGCAAGGACTTCATAATAATTTTTTAGGAGGCATATTGGGCGCCAATTTTCAACGAGAAGTAGATCCTTTTTGGGTTTAGGTATTAGGGTAAGTATGCCTTGACTCAGACTGGGAGGGAGACTGCCTTGATTAATACTTTCTTTGAAGAATTTTAGTAAAAATGGGGCAATTTCATTGGAGAACAGTTTATAGAATTCCCCAGTTAGACCGTCTGTCCCTGCGGACTTATTGTTTTACAAGCGATTTATGGAAAAAGTCACCTCATTAATAGTAAGGGGAGTATTGCATATTTTACTGTCTGCAGGAGATATGCGTTGGGTGCAGTGTTGGGAGTAATGTGTTGCTAAGTAACACATTACTGTAACTCTACTACTTTTTGCGGTAACTAGTAGGGCGGGGGTGCCCAACCTTTTTTGAACCAAGATCTACTTTTACATTTGTCAGCCAGCCGAGATCTACCAGCCCAAATATGGAACCACATTACTGTAATACCCATTCAATACACACGACAAACAGAAAATAGTACAGCCACTATACTGTATAGTTCTCTGTTAAAAAAGCAGAAATAAATGTCATTCTCTACCTTAGTGGGACCGTTGACACTGGGAGGAGGAGGATAGTTTCTCCTAGTCAGGGTTGTAGCAGCTGGTTGCAAGCCTTAGGCAGGCCAGAAGGCAGTCATCTGTTATTGTGGCTCTGTACTTCCAACTTGATGATCTTCATGTGAGAAAAAGCAGATTCACACAGGTAGGTTGATCCAAAAAGTGCTGCGAAGTTCATGGCACATCTCCTGAGGATGGGGTACTTTTCCTGCAGCAGTAGCTCCCAGAACGCTCCCTTCACCCCTTGTGTTGCCCTGGATTTAATCTCAGTGTCAGTTTGAAGTGTGAGGATCTCATTCTCCACAGCAGGGCTGTCCATGTGAAACAGTGATGCCACTTTGGAGGCAATGTCATCCACATCAATACTTCCAAATGGAAAACACAGACAGCTGGCAACAGGTCCAATGGATGCAAAGTCAGTAAAGCACCTATCAATCTCTGACAAGATGCTCTGAACTTGCTCCTCATAATGTGCATTACCAAGCTGTGCTGTGTCGTTACCCTGACGTTTAAATTCTGCCTGCATGTGAGCAGTTTTGCAGGTCACTGCATTGCAGCCTACTTGACAGCAGTCGGAGCTTGCTTTTAAACGCGTTCACTGAGCTGATCATGTTTATTACGCATTTATCCTTTCCCTGTAGTTCTAAATTCAGCTCATTCAACATGCTGGTGAGATCGGTTAGGAATGCCAAATCCAAAAGCCGCTTGTTGTCCTCTAGCTGTGTATATTTAGTGAGCTTGAGAAAATCTCTGATTTCAAGCAACAACTCACTGAATCTCTCCACAAATTGTGCCTCTGCTCAGCCACCTTACATCCGTATGCAGCAACAGATGTGTGTGTTCTGCCGAGAACTCAATCTTCATAGCAATATCCATTACTTCTTTCATGTTTAAGATCTTCCCACACAGCGCTTAATGGTGAATTATGCAATGATAATTAAGGAAGTCGGGGAAAGAATCACTTTGCTTGCACAATCCAACGAACCCATAAGTACGGCCTACCATAGCAGGTGCGCCATCAGTTGTAATGCAGATGAGTATAAAAGGGGCCAGTTTATTCTGGTTAACGAATTCCATGGATCCTTGAAAAATATCTTCGCCTCTAGTCTGTCCTTTAAGTGGCAAAATAGTGAGCAGCTCTTCTTCTGCGCTCATAATGTCGTCAAAGGCCATTCTAATGAAAATGCAGAACTGCGCCACATCCGCCATATTGGTTGACTCGTCGAACTGGAGGGGAAAACACTCACATGCCTCAACGTCCTTCTTCAGTTGCTCATGAAGACTCCCGGCCATTTCCTCACAGCGCCGTGTGACAGTATTCCGGGGTAGTTGAACGTCTTTAATGGCATTCACAATGTCCGTTTTATTCTTGAAATCACCGAAGAGTGCAGCCGCAGCCACAGCAAACGCCTCTTCCACAGTTTAGCAAGAACATGACTGACGCGATGCGACGCTGTCGTTGCAGCCTCACCCTCGGCGCTGGGTCTCGTAAAAATGGACTGCTGCGTTGCTAGCTGAGACTTCAACTCCTGCAGTTTTCTGGTTGGTAGAGCTGTTTTCACTGGGAAATCTGTATCACGGCTTTTGGGCACCGTTTTAAAATGGCGCTCCCAATGACCCTTCTTCGGTATTGACCCTTTGCACGTGACGTCACGTCATACTCGCGGGGAATATGAACGCCATGACGGACGGCGGGAAGTGATAGACCGGGAAATTCAAAAGCGAACAACAAAAACAAACAAAATATTGCGACGGATGAGTAGCTATTATAGTTTAAATGTAAGTGATGGCTACCAATAGTCAGAGTAATGTTGTGGAGTTGCCCTGTGAAGAGAGTCACCTTGTAGGACGGCACAAAGAGCGATATGTGGAGAAGCTAGCGATAGCAGGGTTAGCTACCGACCCGTACCTTCTTCCTACCGATGTGTTCACGGATGTAGCAAAACCATCCAGTCTGCCCGAGTTCAATCCACACGATCTGCACCACTGCGTTACCAACGGAGTGTCCCCACACACAGGTGCTGACCTAAAAGCATACAAAAGTCTGGATGCTTACCAGTTCTTTGTAGCTGGTTGGGTTACAGAATCGCGGTGCAGATCACACAGATGGATTTTGCGTTTGAGTAAACGAAAAAATAAGCTTCCTCCCATTCACTGTGGAAATGATAAGGTTTCGATCTTTGGCTTCTGCCACTTTTGTTGTTTGTCGCTGAACACACACAATAAAGTTAAAGAGAAGTCGGTCTTCTTACCGTTAGCCGCGGCTCTCGCCTCTCCACTTTGACGCTAAGTTACGTCAGAGCTCGCGAGTGAGAGACCAATAATATCTTGATTGATGTTGAATCTGACTAATACAGGACCAGTGCTGACCTTGCCTCTTCATGGTTGGTCAGATTCGATGTCAATCAAGATGTGAACACAAGGGACTGCCGATTTTTTTTTTCAAAATCTAACTCAATTCTTCAAAATCATCTCGCGATCGACTGGCAATCAGTCCGCAATCGACCGGTCGATCGCGATCGACTGGTTGGGCACCCCAGTAATAGGGTAACTAATTACTTTTCAAATTCAATAACGCCATTACAAGTACTGAAATTTAAATGGGCTCGTTACTCCGTCACTTTATGCGGAAATAGCCGACAACTTCAGAGGATTAAGGTTTATTATCATTCGAATCGGTGGGTGAGACCTTAACGTCAACACAGGAGCATTCTGGGGGGGAAATATGGTGCGTAGTAAGCCCACACATTGCACACAATGGCTGATGATCGTTTGGGCGTGAGCTTTATATCATGGAAATACCCGCATTATTTTTCTCTCCTCGTGATAAAGGACAAGAATAGTGTAACGTACATGGATAAGTAGACACACTGGCCGGTGGCTGGCGGGTCTGACCCTCTAGTCGAGCGGTTAGCGATGTCTCCTGCGGTGCGGGCGATACGGGTTCGCTTCCCGGCCGCTCCTGTGGTTGCCCAAGCGAATTCGAGGGACAACGCAACCACAGGAATTAGCTACAATATTGTAGCGAATTCGAGGGACAACGCAACCACAGGAACTGCCGCGGCCGGTAAGCAAACCTGTATCGCCCGCACCGCAGGAGACATCACTAACCGCCCGACTAGAGGGTCAGACCCGCAAGCCAGCGGCCAGCGTGTCTTCTTATCCATGCACGTTACACTACCCCCCTCCTTCGGGAAGCGCGTCCCCGCGCTTAAGCATATCAGCTCCTTCACGCCCAGTGATTAATAGTCCATGGGCCAGAAGATATTTCGGTACACTCAAGGTGGCAAAACTTACTTATAATTTTTGAAAGGATCCATGTCTGTAGATGATATTTTGGTATGATAACCATTCCTGAGTGGCAGCTGTATCACAGTTATCAGCTCATGAAGTTAACCACCCGCTAAACTAAATTGCATTTTAGACGCTGGTGCATATCCTGGTTTAGCCTCATGGTCAGGACATTTTTCAATGTTCTATAATATTGTCTTTGGTATCATTTTAAAGGGGACCTTCTTAGCTTTCATTCAAGCCCTGTTGTGGATATTTCTCACAAATATAGAGGTCACTTGAGCTCTTCAACCCGTCAATAACACACATCTTTCTGCAATTTTCGCCTAAACTATATACTTTATTTTAGCCCTGTGGCATCTAGGAATATCAGGGACACAAAACACAAAAACTGGAATACTCACAGGACTGTAAAGATTCAGAAAATGTATAATATACCCATACTATTTCATTGTGTGAGGTGATTGTGAGCCTTAAATGAGAACTAGACCAAAGCCAGTTAGGTCACAAACTGGTCTCTATACATTTGTTTAAATGCACAATCAAAATGCATGATAAAAAGGAATACCATAGTGAGGTAATGAACTATTTTAATATTTTAAACAACATTGACATTTACATATACTTAGTCAATGATACATGTAATCCCATATCATTAGTGGGTATATGTAATGGTAATGGGTAGGGTAATGGGTATATGTGAATATGGTTACATTATTGTTATCAAGCTCTGGGTAATCAAGTCCAGAATCAACATCCTGTGCATCAATAGACTACTACCACAGTAATACCATCAGAATCATCACACTGTCATTCATCAAACTGCTCGTTTCTCTCATCATCTGACTCCCCAAGTTCAAAGTCCAGTTCTGGACCATCCTGCTGTTTTTGGTTACTGCAGGTCTGTAACCTGCACATGTCTGTGCATGGAAGTCCATTTGACAGGCACATGCAGCTTGGCATTTTGCATGAATGCACACACTTGCATGTTAGCATTTCCAAGACCACATCTGGTGCAGGTGGGGAGCGCATCCAGTAAATGGCCAGCTTGCCTTCATCGTCTGTCCATCCATACTCAGTAGGGCTTGGCACCACAGGGTTAGCCTGCAGACAGCACTTCCATATTGCTGCCTGATAGTTGGCTCGTTGAACATGCATAAAGAGACAGTCTCTACATGGTGGCAGCTGGCTGGACTCAACCTCTCCCCTTTTGGTGCAGAAGAGCTGGTAACGCAGTTTGTTCACCTCAGCAGTGCTGCTATTAGCAACATACATCTGACAGGTGAACTGCTCAATTTTCTGGAACAGCTCATTACTCACATTCCATGTCTGTCCCAGTTGACTAAAAGTCTCTTGGCAGGAAGTGTGCTTTCTCACTATCTTCAGGGCATTCAGCTTCCCTCGACCAGCGAATGCACTGACAGTGTCGCAGCCTGTGAAGGCATGTAAGCCAATTAGGCTGTCACAGATGCTGTCTCCAAGTGAACTTGCCAGTTTGGTGATGTCGACAAACCATGTGCGGTTCTGAGTCCCACACTTCTGGTAGATGGGACAGGTGATGTCCTTCTGGAAGCCAAGACAAAGCACCATGACATCAGTGTCCTCAGCTGTGATGATAACTGACTTTGAGCCCGCATTTGCTGCATGCAATGCATGCAGGAGCAGACGGGTGTCAGCTTCTTCATGTGTGGAGTGCAGTTCTGCTGCTTCCTCACACCCATCTTCTGTCAACTTGTAGCAGGTTTCCTCACAGGTCATGTACAACACCTTGCCATGCAGCATAGCTCTGTATCGTGGGAGTTTCCACTCTTCCACCAGAAACTTGACGAGACTGGTCTTGTTGGAGGAACTCCACAGAAATTTTCTCCATTGCTGGACGTGGTGTCCCCCTGCAAGATTCTTGTACTGGAGAGTGATGTCTCCATCCCGGTTCAGTCGTTCAGCATCTTTGATCGAAGTCTGGTGATAGACATCAAAAACAACATCAATCCTCCCACTCTGTGCTCCCTCATGGAGAACCTGGGTCAAGGCTGACTCTGCCACCTGTGCAAAGGTTTTGTTGTTGCCATTCATTTTTTGGACCAGGCTCATCCCATCAATGATGGAAGTAGATGGGATTGGGATGTCTTCTGCAGGAGATACAATCTTTTCAAGCTCTCTGGCAAGTGCAGCCTTGTTTGTTTTTCATAAGGACCCATCAGCATTTGCCAGTGCCCATGGTAGTGGGCCCAATGGGTAGGCAAAGACATCCTTCAGATTCACCTTCCTGCTTTCAGCCACCAGGATCATGTGACTGAAAAGGTTTCTATCTGCCTTCAGAACCACATCCTGTGCTTTCTTTCCATGAGCTTGTTTTGTGCTGACATTGGAGAATGTTTTCAGACTTTGCTTGGTCATCTTGTCGTGGAATTTCACAGGTGGTGAGTCTGCATCTAACCTTGTTTGCTGGAATGCTTGGTAGGCCTCTTCTCCTTTCTCAAGAGCTCTCAAGAGATCTATGGTCACATCAGGTGGAGCCATGTTGCCAGTGGAGAGGCTAACCAAATCAATCTCATCAGGGGACATAGGATTGAGCCAGTTATTCTCCATAAGGTCCATGAGAGACTGGACATCTGCTTCATCTCTCTTGATCCTTGGACTCTGTAGATCTGGATGAGACCATTTGCACCTGCCTTGACCTGTCAGGTCTCTTAGCTGTCTGAGGTACATGCTTCTATACTCAGCTGTGAGATAATATTTGGTCACAGCTCCTGGCTTCAAGCTGAATCCCTTTGTCCCTCCAGCTGTTTGGGTGTCTTTGTTCACCGTTTCTTCTATAGCTTGGTCAACAGGGATTCGGCCAAAGGGATTGGTGGAGCCCAGTTGGACTGAGAAGCCTCCTTCCATGAATTCTCTGTACACATCTGGGTGTGTGATGGGCAGCTCAGACATCTGGGCATAGTAGTAGGGGAGGTAGCGTGCATAATTCATCCTGTCATAAGCAAAGCACCATGGGATCATTGCTCGAATGCTAGCCAAGTGTAGCATCCAGTCTCCCTCTCTGGATGCTCGGATGAGCCCCAACAAGATTTCAACCATGTCCAAATAGGACATCCAGAAGTTCGAGAGGCTGCCGTTTCCACCTCTAAGGAACTCACGGTAGACTTCAAATAAATCCATGATGCGTGCACAAGAGCTGTTCTCGAGGACCTCCTTCAAAGCATGTTGTGAGACTTCTTTCCCAAGGCTGTCAATGGTCTTCAGTGTCTCATTCAGGTGAACCATGTCATTCCTGTGAGTTTCTTCCAACCAGGACAGGAAACCATTCAAGGTCAGTCGCATGAGAGCCTCATACAGGAGCTTGTGTAGTCGCACTGCCCTGTTGTACTTGCGGCCATCCATAACACCAGCAATTGAGCCTTCTGCAATCATGCCAGACTCAATGCAGAGGTCTTTGAGTCCAGCATCTTGGAAACGCTTTCCTATTATTGCCAGCAGTGTGCAGATGGTGTGGAATACCCCAAGCCTAACGATGATATCATGGAACTTGTCATGGTGTTTCCATGTGATCTCGACAGCCTTCGCATACAGGGCTTGGTCAAAGACACAGACAATCTTCCTCAGGCCTAAGCACTGCATGATGCTCAGTGACTGGTTAAGCACCTCGTTGACAGTAGACATTTGTGTCGCTGGAGCATTGATGGTAGGCAGATAGCCTATATTGTCGGGGATGACCGTCATCTCTCCTCGAGTCAGGATGTTGAAGCCTCTCCAGCTGCTGACTGACTGTTCTTCTTGTTGTGACATGCGTGCTAGGACCCAAAGAAGGTTTTTCTCTCTGGAAAGCTTAGTACTGGTTGCAGTATCGGCATCTGACTTTTTGCTTTGTGGTGGCCCTACCCGTTGTCCAGCATTGTAAGTTGGTAACATTGGTGGGGGTTCATCAATGCTTCTCTTCTTTGTTTTGGGAACAGTGGGCATGGGTTGGACAGGAAGTGGGTTGACTGGCTTTGCTTGCACAGCAATCCCATTGACTCTGTGAGATGTTCCCTCACCACTGACAGTTTCTTCAAGACGGTCGATATTGTCCCAGGCTAAAGTTGTGAATATGCCAGGATGGATGTTAGCTGGAAGGGCAATGCCACTCCCTGATGATGAGAGTTTCTGGAGACACAGGGCAGTGTTGATCTCTTCCATCTGTGAATAGGACACACTGTGACCAAGTCGGTTGAGGATGTTTATCAACTCTACATTTCCTGTCAACGATTTGACACTGAATGGCAGAACAATGTGCTTGGAAGGCTTGGTATTTCCACATGTCACTGCATATACTATGTCATGGCCAAATGACTGCAGAAGGCACTGCACTCTCTGGGATGCATGATCAGGATCATTTGAGCCTGTGAGTAGAGAGTACAGGAAGATAATGAGCGACTCTGGAATGGTAGGACATTCTGCTTCTGGTTTGACTTCAGGCGGCCAGGTTTGAGGAACATCTAGACTTTTAATGTCTGCTCTCAATTTGATGGCTGCTTTGGCTATAACATCTTGTGCACTGACACTTTTCAGGGTCTGCAGCTCCCTTTTGAGAGACTGATTTTCTTTGGCAAGTTCCCTCATGGACAAGTTATCGGGATAGAGGAGGAATTTTCCTTTCTCATCAGGGAATATCTGCAAGGCTCCAGCAAACTCACTCTCCAGGTTTCGCCTTATGTGCTTCTTGGTTGATTCCTTGACTTGGGCAATGCCTTGGGAGTTCATTGAAGCTACCAGTCTAGAAGAGAGATCAGTCATTGTCATCACTTGAGGATTGCCAAAAAGCTCCATCCTGATGAAGAGGAACAGCTCATTGTATGCCTTATTCACAGCAGCTTCATACTGGGCTGCAGCATCATCATCTTCATTGCTGGCAACCTCTCCTTTGGAAACCTCTTCTTTGGTGTAAAGTCTATAGCATGACCTGTGGTAGTGCCCTTCAGCTGCTACAAGGTCTCTACTCACAATGGCAAGGATTCTGCTGTCCCTTTTCTTTGTGGCTGCACTCCTGATCTTTGCATCAGCTCGCAGTTCTCGACACTGCACCAGTACTTCTCTCGTATTCTGTCTCTTGGAATATTTGCTGTTTTTCTGACAAAATATGCACTCTGCATCATAAGTCCTAGATGTACTTGGAGCATGTCGAGCTACTCTCTTAGATTGTTTCTCTTCAGCAGAGACACAACTTTTCTTTTCTTTTGCAAGGAGGCCATCAAGAATTTGCTTCATAGTGAAGATACTGCGACACTTTCTGTGGTAGTAGATTGCTAGAATCTGTCCCTCAGGAATGTCTTTTGCCAGTTTCAAAACTGGTGCATGATTTCGTATCTGAGCTGCCCTGAGCAGAGTTCTCCATGAGTCGACACTTTGTAGTGAAACCAGCTTATCTGTATCATCAGAACAGTGGATAATGCACTCCACCCGTGGGCGCTTTGGTATTGGGTAAAAACTTGCTTGTTCACCAGTGGCCATATTCAGTCAGTTTTCACCTGCCACATACAAACAAATACATGTAACTTAGGTGTATGAACACTACTAAAACAAAGTTTACTTTGCTTCACCAGCGTCATATTACCATTATTTATCTTACATAGCCACAAATAGATACATTACCTAGTTGCTATGCAACAGCTGTATTTTGTCCACATGAGGCCGCTAAAATCAACACAAGATGAAAGTTCCTCGTAGCCACTTTAACTAATCATATTAACATATACATTAAAAGAACATGCTAACATTATGGGAAATTAGCTTACAATCTTCTCCAGAGTGAGACAAGAAGATAGATACCAGTTTCCTCTATATGTGTTTAGTAGAAAGCTATCTGGCTGCACGTTAGCCTAGCTTAGCACAATGAATGGAAGTACACAGTACTGGTTATCCTTGGTTGTTGGCCAACTAAGAACTGTCCCAGAGTTTAAGCTAGGCTAATCAGTACCAGGGGTGTTGAAATGCTATATTTGTAAAAATCTGGGCAAATACACAATCATGAGAGGCACAGAAACAGGTTTCCTGAAAGAAAAATGAAATAGCTGCTCATTTGGAAAGGTTATCATGTATTATTTTACTTCTGTTAGTGTACCAAATAAAATGGCACCAGTGAAGTTGTGTCACCTTGGGTGATATTGATATCTGGTCTGACCCATGGACTAACTGGCTTTGGTCTAGTTAGTTTCTTAGTAATAATGCCCTTCTAATTTAAGGTTCACAATCACCTCACACAATGAAATAGTATGGGTATATTATACATTTCCTGAATCTTTACAGTCCTGTGAGTATTCCAGTTTTTGTGTTTTGTGTCCCTGATATTCCTAGATGCCACAGGGCTAAAAGAAAGTATATAGTTTAGGTGAACATTGCAGAAAGATGTGTGTTATTGACGGGTTGAAGAGCTCAAGTGACCTCTATATTTGTGAGAAATATCCACAACAGGGCTTGAATGAAAGCTAAGAAGGTCCCCTTTAAAATGATACCAAAGACAATATTATAGAACATTGAAAAATGTCCTGACCATGAGGCTAAACCAGGATATGCACCAGCGTCTAAAATGCAATTTAGTTTAGGGGGTGGTTAACTTCATGAGCTGATAACTGTGATACAGCTGCCACTCAGGAATGGCTATCATACCAAAATATCATCTACAGACATGGATCCTTTCAAAAATTATAAGTAAGTTTTGCCACCTTGAGTGTACCGAAATAGGAAATTTTGGGCTCTGGCCCATGGACTATAAAGTGGGCCGGAGCTCCCCGGATCCCGACACCGGCACTTCCCCTCCTCCTCCTCCCCCAAGTCAACCGGAGCTGAGATCCGGCACTCTGTAGACAGGAGTAATTTCAACCTTTTTGTCACAGTAAAATTTAAAACAAAAAACATGATGCAGCCAATTCACAAGCATTACAAAATAAATAGCAAATAAAGTCGTTCTTCTACTTTTATACTACTTTACTTTTTCTAAAAGTTTGAACGATATCGCGTCCTCACGTGACCCGCACCTGCCTGCTGTCTGGCTTCACCAGACTTGACATCAAGAGACTGGCTTCACACTCACGGGTCAGGATCAGTTCACCGCACCAGGCAGACAAGACTCGAGAGAGCGTCAACCTGCTACCTGCACTATTATCTTGGGTTGGGGGGCATAAAGAGTGAGTATCTTCAGTGTATTTCCAATAGTATTTCCAACAGTTTTGTCTAGCTCTGCTGTGGTTTTCATTCAAGCAACTAACGTTAGCGAACGTAACGTTAGCTAGCTAGCTAACTAGCTATCTTCCACCCGGTAACGTTGCTAGCTAGTTACTGGACCAGTGGTTAGCTAGCCTAACGTTAGCTAGCTACCTAGCTAGCTAGGTACCTACCTAGTTAGCTAGCTACCATTCAAACAACTAATCGCGATAGCTAGCTAGCTAACGTTAGCTAATGTTGGCTAACTTTGGCTAATGGTTAGCCAAAGAGACCCCCCACTTACCAAATCCCACTCTAACCCCTGTTCACGCCTCAGGGCGCCTATGCTTCCGATGGCCTTACGGTCGCTCCATCCCACTTCTGACACCAATGTAGCGAATTCGGGGGACAACGCAACCACAGGAACTGCCGCGGCCGGGACGCGAACCCTTATCGCCCGCACCGCAGGAGACATCGCTAACCGCTACACTAAAGGGTCAGACCCGCGAGCCAGCGGCCAGCCTGTCTTCTTATCCATGCACGTTACAATATAGTGGTGAGCTGTGATCTATGTGCGGGAAAGAAAACTTTGTCCACAGCCAAGAATAGCAATTCTAATCTACTGAGGCACCTCGCAAAACAATACGATCCTACTAAGCTAGTTGCCAGAGACCCCAGTGCCGCTAACACCGGTGACCCAGGTGCAGCCCACGTTAGCTCGGCTGAATGAGGAGCCACTCCATCCAAACAGCCAAGACTGCTCCACAGTCTGTAAGCCAGGCAGAACTAAACAGACTGACTGCAAGGTATGTTGCTTGCCATATCAACAATTGAGTCTGTTGCCTTCGGAGAACTAATTAGCAAAATAGTGGTGAGAAGAGCGGCTGGGTCACAATGCAGAAAGACATTTAACAAATACCTGGACAACGAATATGCTAAAATGGAGGTCAAGCTCAAAAAGACATTCGGGGAGACAGAACATGTCTCTACCACAGCAGACATTTGGACTGCGCATAATAAAACTTTTTTTTGGCGTAACCACACATTGGATAAATCCATACAACATGCAACGTGGGACTGCAGCGCTGGCATGCAGAAGATTTAAGGGTAGGTCTACATATGACAGTATTGCAAGTGAGCTCGATATCATTCTAATTCCGTCAAGGCCTTTCAAGTATACCAGTCACCTGAGGACTCTGCAGATAAGGAGGATGAGGCGACTTTTCCAAACATCGAGGATATGCTACTCAATGGTGCTGATGATGTTGATGACATGATTTCTTTACCTCCACATCAGAGATGCGCATCCCACACATTGAATCTCATATCATGTACTGATGTGGATAAATGGCAGATGTCAACACCTAAAACGAAAGCCATCTACAGAAACACTACCACAAAATGTGCAGGGTTGTGGAACAAGTCGAGTCGGTCCACAGTCCACATTATTGCAAAGAGGCTACTAGTACTGTGAACTACTAGGTGGAATTCATTTTACGATGCCTTGGCTTGAATTTCTGTGATACCTATGGTCGAGTTGAACACCATCTGCTGCAAACTACAGATGACGTGTATCAGTGAAAGGGAACATCAGTTTCTCAGAGAGTGTTGTGCAGCCACTTACTGTGGCACTTGACATTCTTCAGGGAGAAGACAATTGTTTTTATGGCACACTGCGACCCACACTGGAAACACTGATGGCCAAGACTTTGAAATTGAAGAATGGACTGCAAATCCTTGTTGGCCTACCAGATGCAATTGTCCAGGTAAGAGCTGTTATTTGCTTTTGAATGTATCATTAAGTTAATCAATCAATCAATCCAATCAATCAGTCAATCGATTACCCAATTGCATTTTGTTGTGTGATTGATATGTACAGTGGCGCCCCCAAGGGGTGGCCAGCGGTGGCCACGACCACCCTGATACTATCCCTGGCCCCCCCGCTGCCCCCCCCAGCCACGAGTCGCATATGCAGAATATGTTTCTGATGCATAATATGCTTCTATCTGATATTTTACATTAGGTGCTGTTCATTTAAATCAATAATGTATACGTTTCTTAACTTTCATATTGACAGTTTTCAACTAGCGTATACAGTATACTACAACAGCACAATAGAATTCCCGAAATTCAGTCATGGCTTTTGGTTTTGGTGTGCCACCCCAAGATTTTCAGTGGCCCCATTTGGCCACCCCTATGAAAAGTTTCTGGGGGCGCCACTGGATATGTAGCCTACAGGTGTATGCTATATGAGACACTTTTATGACAATCAACCTGCAAAGCCTTTTAGCTGTAAAAAATACAACATATAGGCTAGGCCTACACATTTTTTTTTGCATTGAATTAAAATACATTTTTTAACTAGGTAATGTATAATGCAATATTTTTTTAAACTATGCTCATAATGTATAATGCTCTTGTTATACATGTGTCATTACAGACCATTAAAACAAGATTTACACGTGTTCTTGAAAGTGAAGATGCTGTCCTGGCTGCTGTGACACTACCGAAGTTCAGGCTTCGTTGGTTGCGTGACCAGTAGAGGAAGGACCAGCCAAAGGCAACTCTGGTAGAAGACTGCAAGAGCAGCAACCAGGTAAAACCAACCCAACACAGCCCACAGCACAGGTTCTACCAAAGAGGAGGAGTTCTTTTCCTCTGAAGAGGATAAAGACATTTATTCCACTGCTGAAACTGAAGTAGCCAATTAGTACCTCAAATCAGAAGCAACATGGCCAGTAGGTGGCAGTATTGGTATATCTTGTTTATTGTAGAGGGTTAAGGTTCATGCGCAGAACGTTCAAGGATCAGAACATGTGACAGCCATCGAGCGGACAAGACGTGATTAAATACACAGAGACAAGATTTACTTTACAGCTTGGTTTATTACATAGACACTCTGAACTCTCTGAATCAATTTCGAATGATAAAGAAAATATCTCTTAAACATGATACAGCAGCCACTCCCTCCAGTGCCCCAGTAGAACGACTCTTTAGCCTGGGAAACCTGATTCCCTCTCCAAAGAGGAACAGGCTATCAGATCAAAAAGTTTGAGAAGCTTCTCCTCTTGAGGTACAATCGTTTGCTTGAGGGCTAGGGTGTTGAGGAGCTTGGAAAACTTCCTGCTGCAATCCACAAAGTGGTATTTTTGTGGGGAAAAACACTGATATGATGGACATTTGGAGGGAGGCAGAGAGAGGGAGTAAATGAACATTGCCCCTGCTGGACTAAAGACTAAAGAGACCAAAAAAAAAGGGCAAGAGAAAGACACACACACACACACACACACACACACACACACACACACACACACACACACACACACACACACACACTTTCACTGAGAGAAGGTTAGTCTGTAATGTAAGAGCAGAAATTTGAGGTGTGACATGTAGGTCAGAGATAAGGTAGCCTTGGAGTATTGTGTTAACCCATTTTTGGTTGGATACCTTTTGTTAAGCATTATGCATCCAGAAATTGCTGCCATACTGAAAAGTATCTCAAGCGATCTGTATAGTTTTTCCTTATGGGGCTGAAAGCATTTCTTAAATGTAGCCACCATTAAGTTTATCCACCATTATTGATTTCGTCAGCTAAATGGCCAGATGTGACGTAAATAGTTTTTGTTAAAGTATTACTGTGGGTTGTTTCTCTTTGTGAGGCTGAAAATACTTTTAAGTTTTCCAGCATTATTGAACCTCCAGTTGGTGAATGGAGTTCAGTTGATTTGAATTTCTCTCTGTTCATGTTGCAAAGGCGGATAAACCACAGAGTCTTTATGTTTTTGTTTTAGTATGATAGTTACATACATCTAGTGATGCACTTGTCTTGGACACATCTTCAGTGATGGTAGCTTTCTTTCTTTTTTGTAAATAACTTTTATTTCTTTAGGCCTATCATTTGATAAGAAGTTACTGTCAAATATCTGAGGAACGGTATATTATGTATTTAAGTTTTGCACTGCCAAAGAGTGTGGATGTCATTTAATTTTACACTGCTAAAAGTGTAGTTGTTATTTAATTTGTTTTGTACACTGCCAAAATAGTGTAGTTATTTAATTTTACACTGCTAAGAGTGTAATTGTCATTTAATTTGTTTTGTACACTACCAAAATAGTGTAGTTATTTAATTTTACACTGCTAAGAGTGTAGTTATTTAATTTTACGTCACTGAAAGAGTGCACTAATGCTTGATTTGAGGCTACAATAAATGTGCCAAAAATATCAAAAGTTTCAAAACATATCTATTGTGTATTATTGTTCCACAACTTACTTTTCATTATAGTGATAATAGCTACAATAAGTTGAAATTTGAGTCTCACACCATGCCACAGCAACAATAAAATAATGTGTATATTAATAATAATAATAATACATTAAAATTATATAGCGCTTTTTTAATTAATAAGAGTATATTGAAGCAAAAAAAAAGTAATGTTCAGGATCCGGTGCTGCGTGTTCATGAATGCTACACTAGTGACCAATAAATGCGATGCAAAACCACACACTCAAAATATCTTGATGTGTGAAAGAGAAGGCTCATCTTCGTGTACCTATGCTAAAGTACTACAGCGTCCACAAGCCCGTCACACTTAGATGTGATGTGTCACAGTATGGCATGTTTACAGGAAGCCCTTCCGATTGCATATGCATCTTGTACCTTAACACAAATGGAAATGCGATACGCGCAGATAGAGAAGGAGCTTCTTGCTGTGGTGTTCGCATGCTCCAAATTCAACGACTACATATATATGAAAAGCGAGTCCAAATCGAAACAGATCATCAACCACTAGTCATTATCTTATCCAAGCCCATACACACAGCTCTAGCCAGACTGCAACGTATGATGCTAAGACTACAAAAGTATGACTTTGAACTGATCTACAAAAGAGGGAAACACATGTACCTTGCCGACACGTTGTCACGAGCCCCCTAGACAGTCCACCGAGCAGCACAGCAATGAAAAAAATGATTTTGAGGTCATGGCAGTAAGACACATCTCTTCTTCACGTTTAGATGAGTTCAAAGAACACACACAAAGGGACCCAACTCTTCAGAAAATATGCAACATCATCAACCATGGATGGCCTACAAAGGAGTTCAAACTGCCAGCAGATGTTCATCAGTACTTTACATTCAGGGACGAGCTCACGATAGAAGATGGCATCGTTATGAACGGCCCAGAGGCAGTAATCCCCAAATTGCTACAAAGGGACTGCATCACAATTCTACATAGAGGCCACCCCGGGACAGAGTCAACGAACCGCTGAGCCAAAGACATTGTGTTTTGGCTCACTATGACAAAAGACATTGAGAGGAGAACACTTTCATGCCCTGTCTGTAATAGCACAAAACCACACCAACAAAATGAGCCACTCAAGCTACATCCCATCCCAGACTTACCATGGTCAACTGTAGCAACAGACATCTTTGAATGGAATGGCCAGCACTACCTAGTATTGGTCGACTCATACTCTGGATGTTCTGAGGTTGACTTGCTTCGTGACATCACATCTAACACCATGATAAGAAAACTAAAAAGACATTTCTTAGTTCATGCAAGCCCATACAAAGTAATCTCAGACAATGGGGCCCAGTTCACAAGCCAACACTTGAAAGAGTTTGTCTCAGCCTGGGATTTCATTCATGTGACCAGCAGCCGGAGTTCCCTCAGGCTAACATGCAGTGCAAAACAACTGATGGAAAGGTCCAAGCGAGATGGAACAGATGTTTTCCTGAACCTGCTCAACCTTCGTGATGTACCATGTGACCAGACACTTGGTTCACCAGCTGAACGACTGTATGTCAAGACAGACACATACCACCTTCCCCATCTGCAAAACTTTGCTGGTTCCAGCTGCCAAGAACAGCAGTATGATCAAAGCACAGCTTACAAAAAAATCTACTACTACTTTCGGCCGCTCCCATTAGGGGTCGCCACAGCGGATCATCCATTTCCATTTCTTCCTGTCCTCTGCGTCTTCCTCTGTCACACCAGACACCTGCATGTCCTCTCATGACATCCATAAACCTCCTCTTTGGCCTTGGCAGCTCCATATTCAGCATCCTTCTCCCAATATACCCAGCATCTCTCCTCCACACATGTCCAAGCCATCCCAATCTTGCTTCTCTTGCTTTGTCTCCAAACCGTCCAACCTGAGCTGTCCCTCTAATATACTCGTTCCTAATCCTGGTCAGTGCCACTGTCTCCAAACCATATAACATAGCTGGTCTCACAAACATCTTGTAAACCTTCCCTTTAACTCTTGCTGGTACCCTTCGGTCGCAAATCACTCCTGATACTCTTCTCCACCCACTCCACTCTGCCTGCACAGTTTACAAAAAAATGCAACACTCAAAAGACTTGCTATGACCGATCCAGCAGGCCCCTTCAGCCATTGGCCCAGGGACATGTAGTAAGGTTGCAGACACCACAAGGATTTGACCGTACAGTAAAGAACATCTGTCAAGAACCAAGATCTTACATCATACAATCAGAAGGGAAAGAGTACAGAAGAAACAGGAGACACATTCTTCCTGTCTTGGAACCGCCACCGCCACAGGTTGACCTCAGTGACCCCAGCATCATTCTCCAACCAACTGACCAGCATGGACACGACAATCATCCCGTCTCTCATGAGAGGCACCCTCAGCAAAACTTGCGACGAAACACCAGTGAACAAGAGACTGTTCAGATGATTTTCCAGCCCACCCAGAAATCGGTTGATGGCCCATACATCACACGAGCAGGCCGCATTTGTAAGCCAAACAGAAAATACATGCAATCAACAGTATAAGGACAACAATCAGAGGGGCTGTTGGGAAAAAAAAAGTTTGTTTATATGCATACAGCAAGACATTAGGATTTGGATACATTTGATCTCATATTCATTTTGTTTCATACTCACCTGTAATGGCCAGGACTATATTGTTATACTTGCCTGCAGATTATTATTTATGTTCTTAGTATTGGGAGCATAGCTGAAGAGAGAGGATGTAGAACATTGTATTTGTTCCAACACGTTTGACAGGTAACAGCCACCGTATTAACGTAATTGCCTACTACTGCTACAGGAAGTATGTCAGCAGTCGGTCTGCCGGTTACATAAAAAGAGTTCTGTTGTTCAATCAATAAACTTGTTAAACGTTCTCCAGTGTCTGACCACTCATCATTCCACAGTCACTCCGGCTGGCTGCTTCCTCAAGTAAGGACTGTGTGTGTGTGTGTGTGTGTGTGTGTGTGTGTGTGAGAGAGAGAGTGTGTGTTTTTTGCAGATTGTCGACGCCACATGGAGGGGAAAACCATTTAAAAACTGGCTGTTATAGATTCAGTTCCTAGAATTAATACATTCTTCTTATAAGCACATGATTTGAGACCAATTTGGGCAGAAAACCTTTTCACTACATTAATTATAGAACACAACTTACCATTAGCTGCTGCAGACCATGCCAGACCACTAGAAGATGTTTCCTGATAGTGATAGCCAAACAGTATGGCTGTGCCAGAACCAAGATGGCCTCTATAGTAAAAACACTGGCCAGGAATGATGATGAGTGCATTACAGAAGCAATGAAGTGCTCTCCCTTCAGCCTTGCTACAGATGGGAGCACAGATATGGAGGACATAAAAATGTACCCCATTGTGGTTAGGATTTTTGATTCCAGTCTTGGGAGTGTAGTTGTGATGTTGCTCAAGATTTGTGAATCAAGAGAGTCTACTGGAAGAGCAATATTTGAATTGCTTGATGGTAAACTGAAGAAGAGGGGCATACCATGGTCAAATTGTGTCAGTTTTGCAGCTGACAATACTGCAGCTTTGCAAGGATTGGGAAAAGGTGTAGCAGCTTTTTTGAAGGCACAAAATCCACACATCTACCTAGTTGGTTGTGCCTGCCACCTGATTCACTTAGCTGCAAAGAGGGCACCCAGGCAGCTTAGTGTGAACATTGAGGACTTCCCATTTATTACTATTTGGACAAAAGCAGCAAGAGAAGGTCAAGTCTACATGACATACAGATCATGTGTGATACAGAGGTGAGGAAGATCATCAAGCTGGCCTCCACGAGATAGCTGTCTTTGGGACAGTGTGTGAACCGTCTGCTGTAGCAGTGGGATCCTCTTACTGTTTTCTTTGAAAATGAGGCGGATACAGGGAAGAAAAAGAAGACAGAACCCTCAGGTTCCTCCAAGTTGCCAAAGCCTCCATCTGGTCCTACCCACAAGCCTAAAGCCACACCCTCCACCAACATGCCAGCTACAATGCAGCCCAAGCTCGCTTCCTCTATCCCACCAAAGCTGCCCACACCTCCATCTGGTCCTACCCAGAAATGTAAAGCCACACCACTTACCAATACACCAGAAGTTAAAGCTCATGCACACCTTGCTGTAGAGTTTGATTTAACCAGATCCCTCTTCAAACAAAATTAAATTGGAAAGAGAGCTGCAAAAAACTAAAACAAAAAACAAACCCGAAATACCCGAGAAAGAAAGGAAAAAGGATTTGACAAAACCTGAGAATGTACTTCAGTTTCTCACCAACCCCATGTCAAAGGTGTATTCACTGTTTCTGAAGAGAGCCATACTTGTTTATGACATCAGCAACCAAATACTTCAAGAAGAGAAGCCATGCATACATATCCTGCTTCCAACTTTGGAGATGCAACTGCAAAAGGTATTGTTTTTTTCTGTAAGCCTGAACATATGATCACTATGATGAATGAAATTGGTAGAGGTATCCAACCAAAAAGCACAAGAGAAAATCAGTTAACTGATGAGGAAATCTCAATTGGTCAGGACACCCAGACCTTTATCCAAAGTCAGGGTAACCCGGAGCTGAAGCCATTCGTCAGAGACGTGAGGAAGTTATTTTTATCTGCAGCTGACTACATGGTTTCCAAATTTCCATTTGGGGATTAGCTGCTTGTGCATGCAGTTGTGGCAGACATAGCTAAAAGGCAATCTTTGAAATTCTGTTCTCTCCGGTACTTTATCAGCTGCTTTCCTTTTATTCTGCCTGAAGAGGTCACTGTGGATTAAATCAAAGATGAGTTCCAGATGGATCAAACCACCAGCTTTGAGGACAGCATCCTCAGCAAGTGCACTGATGAGGCCTGGCGAGAAATTGTCCTGTTGAAGAGGGGCGGCAAGGAGCTCTTGTCCAACCTTTTAGCAGTCATGCTTGGGATATTGGTTGTCTTCCATAGCAATGCTGTTTGCGAGAGGGTTTTCAGTCTCGTTACCAAAAACAAGTCCCAACACAGAGCCATCCTAAGCACTGACATGATAAGCACCTTGATGACAAGAAAGGTGATCATGGCTGCAAAAGGGACTGTCTGTGACATGGAAGGTTCAGTGATGTTTTGCTCAGAAAGGCCAAGTAAGCAAGCTATGAGGCAAAGTGGTCAAAGCAGTCAAGTAAAAATGCTTCCTGCAAGTCAAAACCCAGGGCTTCAGCCTGCTCTGAACTGAGTATATAAAAATAGTTAACTTACTTGGATATTCATTTATATAACACTTTTACAACATGGACAAAGTCCCAAAACTTGAGGTGAACGTAGGTAAAAATGCTCCCTGCAAGTCAAAACCAAGGAGTTCAGCCTGCTCTTAACTGACCTCAAGATTGTTCACACATGTCCACAAATGGCTGTCTATTCCAAAACGTAAATATCTGTCTTTTCATTAAAGGAATTCTTCTCAAGAATATATGGTTGTATTTTTTCTTCATAGCCGATGTATCTGTTGAATAACTTGATATGGTGGTGAGTGGGGAAAGGATCGTGTGAAAAGCAAGGTGTTGCAAAAGCATGTGAACTAAGCATTACACTATTGTGGTACTCAAAATATTTCCCCAAGGTTGGTAGGTCTGGCAATGAGAGAGGAATTTCATATTGGAGACCACTGCCCGAGTCTCACTTTCCACTCCTCAGGGATTTTGCACTCTCAATGGCCAGCATGTTTGGGAGCACTTAACATCTGCAAGAGCAGCTACTCAACGATGAAGCATATCAAGTCAAAAGAGAGAAACAGGCTAATAGATGAAACTCTGTTCCAGTGCGTGCAGATTGGATGCACAGACATTGATATTGACATTCAGTCTATTGTTCGCCAGCAGGAGATGCCACAAGTATCTCAATGAGACAGAACTTTATACTCAGCCACCTGTGGGTGAGTGTCAATGGCTTTCAATGACTTCATCAGTGTATGAATGTGTGTGTGAATGGGTGAATGTGAGGCATACATTGTAAAAAAGCGCTTTGAGGCGTCTGTAGGCTAGAAAAACGCTATATAAAATTCCGATTCTGATAAAATGCAGTCCATTTACCTTTTACCATTTTGAGCTAAATGCATATTTATTTGACATTTCATGGAATGGGAGGGTAGAGTAGAAATGCACTACAAACATAAATATTAGTTGTTGCACTTAGTGTGAATGTTAACTTTTGTACCATTATTGAATGATGATTTTTGAGACACCTTTGCCCTGAAATAATGGTATATCACTCAGGAATGTGGACATTTTCTTTCTTTGTTAAGTTAATTAAATAGAAATGTTTATATAATAAACATATAATAAACTTTGATTACTGGCATGTTTTATTCTTTTCATTAAATTAGTGAAAATCAATAGAATTTATATAGCCACATAGCTATAATTGGTTAATTCAGTGATGGGGTTACAGTATCCCACTGGTGGAAATGCACAGTCACAATCTGTCCCTCTGGCGCCCACCCCTGATCTAACTGGTTGGGTTAATTATTCCAGATCTAAAGCTTTCTGGCACAGTACTAAACTGTTTTGAATCCTACTTAAAGGACAGGGACTACTTTGTGTCTATAGGTAATTACAAATCTGAGTGGACAAAAATTACCTGTGGAGTTCCCCAAGGGTCCATTCTGGGGCCTCTTCTGTTTAACATACATATGCACCCATTAGTTCAGATTAGGAAAACAACAAAATATGTTACCATAATTATGCATATAACACAATGATTTACATAGCCATATTACCAAGAGACTATAATCCCATACAAGTGCTGAGTAAGTGCATTGAACAAATTGATGTCTTAGAATTTTCTTCAATTCAAGTAATTGTCTTTGGACCAAGGGAGAATAATTAAGTCAGCACTCGGCTATAATCGGTAATGTTAAAAACCACAAACCAAGCCAGAGATCTTGGTGTAGTCATGGGCTTAGACCTGAATTTATATAGCCACATTAAGATAATTACAAAGTCAGCCTAATGTCACCTGAAGAATGTATAAAAAATTGAAGGATTAATGTCTCAGCAGGATTTGGAAACGCTTGTCCATGCATTTCTCTTCATTTAACTCAACTACTGTAACGGTGTCTTTACAGGTCTCTACAAAATCGATCAAACAGCTGCAGCTGATTCAGAATGCTGCTGCTTGAGTCCTTACTAAGAGCAAAAAAAAGCGCATCACATCAATCTAGTTTTGAGGTCTTTACACTGGCTTCCTGTCTGTCAAATAATTGATTTTAAAATATGGCTAAAGCACTGAATGGTTTAGGGCAAAAATACATTTCTGATCTTCTGCTCTGCTGTGAATCATCCAGACCTCTCAGATCATCTGGGACAGTCAAGTCAACTTTATTTGTACAGCCCAGTATCACAAATTACAAATTTTCCTCAGTGGGCTTTACAGCAATACAACATCCTGTCCTTAGACCAGCGGTCGGGAACCTATGGCTCGCGAGCCATATATGGCTCTTCCGGTGACGGCATATGGCTCCCAGACAATTTTGAATTGAAAAAATTAAAAAAAAATCAGTTTGGAACTGATTTTAAAATACTTGTGATATTTCTTAATAATACTGTGTCATTTTAAAGTAAACAGAAATTAGTTTTGAAGATAAATTTCACGGGTCACGGGTCACCCGTGGGTCGGGTCGGGAACCAATGGCTCGCGAGCATGTCCGGGTCATTGTAAAGGTGAAGAAATCAATTTGATCAGATAGCCAACTAGTTTATCCGCTTCAACCCTTGTAAGGGAAAAGATGGCGAAAAGACAAAAAGACGATGATTACCGTGCGTTCCAGGCTGCGTGGACAGAGGAATTTGCATTTGTGGAGAGAGCAGGATCTGCGGTATGTCTAATATGCAATGATAACACTGCATCGATGAAACGGTCAAATATAAAGCGGCACTTCGATACGCACCATGCTTCATTTGCATGGAAATCTCCAGCGGGGGGGGGGGGCAGGAAAAGGGCATGCGAGGAGCTACAGCGGAGAGTGCAGACGAGTCAGCAGCAACCACGTGTGTGGACCAAGCAAGGGGACGGGAATTCCGCTAGCTTTGCGGGGGCTTTGGCAATAGTAAGGAATGGAAGGTCATTCACAGATGGCGAGTATGCCAAAACATTCATGCTTGATGTGGCCAATGAACTGTTTGATGACTTCCAGAATAAAGACAAGATAATCAAACGAATAAAAGACATGCCCCTGTCAGCAAGAACTGTGCACGAGGAAACCCAAATTAAGGACATAAACGCCGGGACATACTTGTCTCTCGCGTTAGATGAGTCAACAGACGTTAGCCATCTATCTCAGTGCAGTATCACACTGCGTGAGGAAAGCTTGGCTGTTTTGCCAATGAAAGGGACAACAAGAGGAGAGGATTTATTCATGTCTTTCATGGAGTTTGCTAAAGAAAAAAAAAACTACCGATGGATAAACTTATTTCTGTCTGTACTGATGGTGCACCCTGTATGTTGGGGAAGAACAAAGGATTTGTAGCGCTTCTCCGTGAACATGAAAAGAGAGCCATCCTAAGTTTTCATTGCATCCTGCACCAGGAGGCGCTTTGCGCTCAGACGTGTGGCCAGGAGCTTGGCGAGGTGATGTCTCTGGTCATTCGAGTGGTCAACTTTATTGCTGCCCGAGCTTTAAATGATCGCCAGTTTAAAGCTCTGTTAGAAGAAGTTGGGAATCATTATCCCGGTCTGCTTTTACACAGCAACGTGCGTTGGTTGTCAAGGGGGAAGGTGCTCAGCCGTTTTGCAGCTTGCCTGAGTGAAATCCGGACTTTTCTTGAAATGAAAGGCGTCAAGCATCCTGAGCTAGACAACACTGACTGGCTCCTGCAGTTTCACTATCTCGTGGACATAACTGGCCATCTGAACCAGCTCGATGTGAAAATGCAAGGTATTGGAAATACAATCTCATCCCTTCAACAAGCAGTGTTTGCATTTGAAAGCAAGCTGGAAGTCTTTCTCAGGGACATTGAAACAGGTCGTCTTCTGCACTTTGAAAGACTGCAACAATTTAGAGATGCATGCTTAGCAAGTGACTCCACTCAACATCTGGATCTCCAGCAGCTAGCTGGCTTTACGTCCAATCTCCTGCAGTCATTCAAAGCACGTTTTGGAGAATTTCGTGCGCGCACTGGTCTTTTCAAGTTCATCACTCATCCACGTGAGTGTGCAGTGGACAAAATCGACCTGACATGCATCCCCGGGGTCTCTATCGGAGACTTTGAGCTGGAAGTTGCTGACCTGAAGGCATCAGACATGTGGATGAGTAAGTTCAAGTCACTTAATGGAGAGTTGGAAAGTCTTGCGCGACAGCGAGCAGAGCTGGCGAGGGAACACAAGTGGACAGAAATGAAAAGTCTTCAACCTGAAGACCAGCTGATTCTTAAAACTTGGAACGAGCTTCCTGTGACATACCACACAATGCAGCGTGTGAGTATTGCCGTATTGACCATGTTTGGCTCTACATATGCATGTGAGCAGTCATTCTTGCATATGAGGAACATTAAGACCAACCTACGCTCACGTTTAACTGATGGAAGCCTCAACGCCTGCATGAAGCTCAACCTCACCACGTATGAACCAGACTACAAGGCCATCAGCAAAACCATGCAGCACCAGAAGTCGCATTAAAAGTAAGAAATATTTAATTTATTATATGTTAAAAATACTATATGGCTCTCAATGAAATATATTTAGAAATATTTGGCTTTTATGGCTCTCCCAGTCAAAAAGGTTCCTGACCCCTGCCTTAGACCCTCGCATCGGATAAGAAACAACTCCCTAAAAAAAAAAACAACCAAAAAAAAAGAAGCCTTTAACAGGGAGAAAAAGTAGCAAGAAACCTCAAGGAGAGCAACAGAGGAGGGATCACTCACCTAAGACGTACATATGTACAATGGATGTTGTGTATACACAATTTAAAAATATAACATTGAAAGAGGATAACAGGATTATAATGGAATTATAAGATATATATAAGGAATATGCTGAGGAGGATGCCAAACAGTGTCCAGATTCCACCGGGACAGCCTAGGACCTGAGCCACATGACCACCATCACCATGTAGACCTGACAGAAGGACAGACTACACGTGCACACAAGGGAGAGTCACATCACAACATTCACATATGCGGGAGAAGAGAGAAAAAAAAACAGTAGCCATACATTGTAATGAGAGAAGGATATAACATTGAAACAGGATAACAAAATTATAAGGATTTATGATTTTTCAAAAAAAATGTGATGAGGGGGTTGCCAAGTAGTGTCCAGGTGGCTGCCACCATCACGATGAAGACCTGGGAAGAGGACAGACTACACATGCACATGGGGGAGACTCACGTCACACCATTTACATACACAGAAGCGAAAGACGACATCATTCAGAGAGAGAAAAGATGTGAGAGAAGAGAACAGTTTTCAGCAGTCAATAATCTATACTCTATAATCTCGTTGGCAGAACAGTGGTTGGTAAATTCATTGAGACAGACACCAACCCGCTATGCAGTACAGGCTGTGAAGTACTCAATTTAAAGGCAACTAATTGTAGGGTAAGGTAAAAATATGAGTTTTAAATTTAGATTTAAAGGACTCAATAGACTGATTGTCTGATGGCAGCAGGCAGGTTATTCCACAAGAACGGAGCCTGATAGGAAAAGGCCCTGCAGCAGCTGACTTATTTTTAACTTTGGGTACACAGAGGAGCCCTGTATTTTGAGAGTGGAGAGCTCGAGATGGAATGTACGGTTTAAGGAGATCAGACAGGTAAGATGGGGCAAGCCCATTAAGGATTTTATAAGTCAGCAGAAGCTCCTTGTATTGTGATCTAACATGGCTAAGAAGGCAATGAAGGGAGGCAAGAATTGGTGTAATATGGTCAAATTTTCTAGTTTTAGTTAGTATTCTAGCAGCAGCATTCTGAACCATATGAAGACTCTTATACTAGTCCTAGTGTAACCTGCACGACAGGGGAATGGGCCTATGCTTGCGCAGGGACAGTTTACAGTCTAATGTCTAAGTTCAGTGGAGATTGGTGTAGGTTTTTTTCTAGACCAGATTCTAGTACTCGCCCCAAAGACAACACACACACTCGTGGGTATAGTTTACAATAAAAAACCAATTTATTTCAACAGTTCAAACTAAAGTTATTTCAATAGCAATACTAAATTAGATTTGTTATATATATATATATATATATTACTCTATTATACTTTTTAAAAGTTCTTCCTAATATTCTATTTATTGTCTATATCTATCTATATTCTATTTTATACCCTTCTAATATATTACTTATGCAGCCATATTCTACACTAACAAATTAAAGAAAATAATCCAAAATAAAGTATGAGTGCACTCAAAGAAAATAATAAAGAAAAGAAAAGGGGGAATGATTCAGTCTTCCAATCTGTGCAAGGTGCAATGTCCAGATCCTACCACAATCACAGGGGCAAGTTAATGTAGAGGCGATGATGATGAATCCAAATCCAGGGCGATGATGGGGGCAATCCAAAGGGGGTATCCAAGGGTTCCAAACGGTGTAGCAAGGGGGGTTGTTCGGGGTACTAAAAAAACCAGTCTGCACAAAATTGTACAGATTCCTTATTAATTGCAATCTCTATCAAACAATTACAAACAAAATAAAAATACCCAAATCTAGAGTCAATTCTCAGAATTAAATCATTTCCTACATATAACTAATATGCGGCTGAATGACAACAGCCTATTGCTGTAAGAACAGTTAAAAACAATGTCATCGCAGCCAGGCTGCGGCACTATCAACGTGAATTCACGTCTAGCTGGCTGCTATGGGTTCCATGGATGCCATGTAGCCCGAGTTGGCTCGGTGGCTAGTGGCAACTGGAGCTTACAGTTTTTTTTTAACAAGTATATTATTATATTAAAATGTCTAACATTCCTACATCAAATAAACCCTATGGACAGGGTGTCCTGACTGGTTTTAAAGCTCTGAATCATATGGGAACTGCTAAGGATCATAGATATACGTTTTAGCTGGGTTAGCTTAGCTTAGCAACCAATGGAAAATTGTCAGTCTTTAGATTTCAAGATTTTAAACTCTTATCTCACCAGGATTCCAGCAGCGTACAAAACACAAGAGAAAAGAGTCCTCCTTCTTCCTTCAACAGGAGATCATCTGTCTTTGGATAAAATCAAGATATCCTACGTAAATGGCTATGATTACATGGAACACAGAAAGCCGTTTACTTTTTAGCTTTGGCTAGCGGCTCACCAAGGAAGCTTCGTGGGAGGGATCTTTTTTGTCGTAGTTCAAATGTCCTGTAGCTCAAATATTCGTAGTTCAAATATCAATAATTCAGGTATACATAGTCAAAGTTGTCCGTATTTCTAAATATCCGTATTTCTCTTCTCTATTGTCGACGGTTGTTTGTATGGTTTAAACTCTGTAGCTCGTGTGCCTCCTAGAGGCAACTCGTGGAACTTACATACGTCACAGGGTACATTAAATCATGTGGGTTACACTAGCATGTGGCAGACCTGAAAACAGAACATTACAGTAATCAAGTCTGGATGAAACAAATGCATTTATTAGAGTCTCCGTGTCACCCATGGACAGGAAAGACTAGCTATGTTACGTAAGTGAAAAAAAAGAAGCAGTCTTGGTAATTTCTTTAATGTGCTTATCAAGGAAAAGCTAGGGTCAATGTTTATGGCTGCCACACTTTGTGAAATCACAGAGTTGTCGTTGTCGATTGTTATTGTTACTGGGACAGATCTGCTTTCTGTCCCCAGTCAAAACTAAACATGGGGAGGCAGCTTTCACTTTTTATGCACCACATATCTGGAACAAACTGCCAGAAAACTGCAGATATGCTGCAATTCTGTTCTTTTAAATCAAGGCTGAAGACTTTCTTGTTTGCTGCTGCCTTTTATTGAATCAAATTTGAAGCTTTTAATGATCTTACACTGAATTGTAACTTTTACTCTCCTGTTTTATCTGTCTTACCTTTTTTGTTTGTTTCCTTTTATTTGTATTTAAATGTCCTTATGCTGCTTTTACATTTTGTCTCAATGCCTTTTATGTTTTATGTAAAGCCCTTTGAATTGTCTTGTTGCTGAAATGTGCTGTACAAATAAAATTGCATTGCCTTGCCTAAAGCATACTGCTGTTTTAAGGTACCATTGAATAAAGATGATCCTTTTTCCTCTTGTCTTTATAACGACAGCCACAAAGTTGAAAATGCTGACATATTTTGTAAGCATTTTGACAGGAGACTTCTCGATTGCTCACTTCCCCATGTCGTCCGGATGTTTCTCATGACTTCAGGTTCCATATAAAGATTTTGCCACTTGATGCTATTTTGGAGGAACACGGTCACTTAAAGACCTGCCCCACCTCTGATTCTTTGCTCCACCTCCCACACCTCTTTCTCCCATCTGTGTCCTTTTTACTGGGTGTCTGGATCTGGTTATATAATATCTGTCATTTTCTTTCTCTCTCCTTTTCTCTCTCTCCCTTTTGGTCCTACTCTCCCCTTCCCTGTCGCTGCACTCCATCTTTTTCTTTTTTTTCCTACTAAAAAGTTCTCGCTCTCTTCTTCTCTCCTTACTCCATCGTGTCCTCGCGCTCTCTCAAGTCTGCCTCCCTCACTTGCTGTCCTCGTTCTTACACTGTATCTTAACTTTCCAGATTCCTCCTACTTTCTGATGTGTCCATACACATGTCTCTCTTTCTCTTTCTCTTCTCTTTTCATATCTTATTATTTTGGACAGTGTGAAAACAACAGGATGACAAATGTTAAGAGGATGGACATTCATAATAATAATAATAATGCTCTCTCACACGGATACTTAATGCCTGATACACACTACAATGACTGCTGGAATAAACTCCAGCATTCCCGCGACCTTGACAGCAGGATAAGTGGTTCAAATAATGGATGGATGGATGGATGGATGGATGGATGGATAATAGTAATAATGATAACGGAACCAGAGGTAATCCGGAAGACCTGAAATGACGACAACACTTTGGTGGTCTGTTAAGTTTTATAATTTATGTAGGCTACAGAAAAGAGATTATTCCCCAAGCCAGATCTGTCACACTATGCATCTACGACCAAACCCAACTGGCCAGTTAGCTCCTTTTTACACATAATTTGAGAAACAATTTTGGACATTACGAGGGGATAATTTAACTGAAAAATTAGATTACCACATTTATTATTAAAAGTTTGGTTAGGGGGGCAGTAAAGTCACCCTGCTAGCATGGTTAAAAATGAGCTGTATTTGTGAGTTAGTGCATTTGTTTTACCTTGTGTTTGAATGAGCATTCTCCACTACAGGCAATGACTGGGATATGGACACTCGGACAAAACTGAGATGTTCTGTGGTGCAGTGACAGTGGAAATGTCTCAGGGCTGCTAGTAGAAATATTCAGAAGATGGGCGGTCAACATACACTCACTGGCCACTTTATCAGGTACACCTTGCTAGTACCGGGTTGGACCCCCTTTTGCCTTCAGAACCTCCTTAATCCTTCGTGGCATAGATTCAACAAGGTACTGGAAACATTCCTCAGAGAGTTTGGTCCATATTGACATGATAACATCACGCAGTTGCTGCAGATTTGTCGGCTGCACATCCATGATGCGAATCTCCCGGTCCACCACATCCCAAAGGTGCTCTATTGGATTGAGATCTGGTGACTGTGGAGGCCATTTGAGTACAGTGAACTCATTGCCATGTTCAAGAAACCAGTCTGAGATGATTCGAGCTTTATGACATGGCGCGTTATCCTGCTAGAAGTAGCCATCAGAAGATGGGAACACTGTGGTCATAAAGGGATGGACATGGTCAGCAACAATACTCAGGTAGGCTGTGGCGTTGACACGATGCTCAATTGGTACTAAGGGGCCCAAAGTGTGCCAAGAAAATATCCCCCACACCATTACACCACCACCACCAGCCTGAACCGTTGATACAAGGCAGGATGGATCCATGCTTTCATATTGTTGATGCCAAATTCTGACCCTACCATCCGAATGTCGCAGCAGAAATCGAGACTCATCAGACCAGGCAACGTTTTTCCAATCTTCTATTGTCCAATTTTGGTGAGCCTGTGCGAATTGTAGCCTCAGTTTCCTGTTCTTAGCTGACAGGAGTGGCACCCGGTGTGGTCTTCTGCTGCTGTAGCCCATCTGCCTCAAGGGTCGACGTGTTGTGCATTCAGAGATGCTCTTCTGCATACCTCGGTTGTAATGAGTGGTTATTTGAGTTACTGTTGCCTTTCTATCAGCTCGAACCAGTCTGGCCATTCTCCTCTGACCTCTGGCATCAACAAAGCATTTTCGCCCACAGAACTGCCGCTCACTGGATATTTTCTCTTTTTCGGACCATTCCCTGTAAACCCTAGAGATGGTTGTGCGTGAAAATCCCAGTAGATCAGCAGTTTCTGAAATACTCAGACCAGCCCGTCTGGCACCAACAACCATGCCACGTTTAAAGTCACTTAAATCACCTTTCTCCCCCATTCTGATGTTCGGTTTGAACTGCAGCAGATCGTCTTGACCATGTCTACATGCCTAAATGCATTGAGTTGCTGCCATGTGATTGGCTGATTAGAAATTTGCGTTAACGAGCAGTTGGACAGGTGTGCCTAATAAAGTGGCCGGTGAGTGTATTTATTTATTTGCCAGCCAAGGCTGACGTAGCGCCATTCGTAGCGCCAGGAACATCATTATAGTTATAATGACCCATGTCCTTGCTCCTCTCTTCCTCTTTCTTTCTGTTTCAGGGCGTTGGAGGAAGGCGTGATGTATTGGCATTCTCAATCTCTTTCTTGGCTTGCTTATTATAAGTACATCAGCCAGATTTTTTTTGCCCACAGATCTGTTGGCTAAAACCAGCATCGTTCTTTTCTCATTTCATCTTTTGTCCTTCACTTTGTTCCCTCATTTGCTTCTGCACACACCACTCCTTTCCAACCATACTCCATCTCTCTTTCATCGCCCTATTTCTTTCTTGGTCGGTCTTTCACACTCACTTTTTCTCTTACCTTTCTTTTCTTTCCCTCTGTATGTCTCTCTTTTTCTCTCCCTCTGTCTTTGCCTTTTTGTCAATGTCCCCCCCCCCCCATCCCCTCTGTTCCTCTCTATCTCTCTATTCCTTCCTCAGTTGTAAAGGTCAGGGGATTTACAGTGAGGGGAAGCACTTGGGGCTGGAGTATTTCCTGGTATGTCCAGACTTTTTTTTCAATGTCAGTGTATTAAGTGTGTTTCACAACAACTGTCGAGTTCAGTGTGAGTTGGGGAGGGGGGTATATCCTTGGGCCATGGCATTCTGTCAGTAAGAAGGCAATGAGTGTATTGCTGAATTTTTTTTGCCAAGACAAGTTGGCTGACCTAAACAAAAAAGGTCAAATTGATGGCTGTGAGCAGGTGCTCTATTTTGGAAGGGAGACTGTACAAGAGTTTGTGTGTAAATGGTTTTCTCTTCCTCCGCCCTTTTTAAAAGAAAAAAAAGACGTCCTTCCTGGTTCAACCCTTTCCCACTTCCATTTTCTCCCTCTGTGTCTCGCTTTATACTCGTATCCATCCCTCTGTCTCTAATTCTCGGACCACCTGTGTCTATGTCTTCCTCTGTTAGTCTGTATTTTTTCTGACTCTTTCTCTCTGCTTACTCCTCTTCATCACAAAGCTTGCCTGTCTATTTCCCCGTCTCTGTCTCTACTGTCTGATTCAAAGAAGGGTGAATCAGTTCATCTGGATACAACGTTTATGGAATGAAACGTTTCATCACTCATCTAAGTGACCTCTTCAGTCTGAACTGACTGCAGGTATCCCCACCCTTATACATGATACCATGGCATAACGACCGAAACCAATGACTAGTTTCATATGCAGATATGGGTGTGACCATTAACTAGAGTTGTAATGGCCATGTGTACTATTCACGGAGGATTTGGGAATGTTTGCAATCACAGCATTGTTAAATGGTGACAGATGTACTCTTAGCCCCCCCCCCCCAGTTCAGGAATGGTCGTTCCCTCTTCACATAGATGGCCTGCCTGATGGTCTCTTTGACTCCCTGTTCAAACAAACGTTCCTCCCTATCAAGGATGTGCACATCCTCATCCTTGAAAGAGTGGCCACTGGGGGTCCTTGAGGTGCACCAGTTTCTGGTGCAGCGTGTTTTGGGGTTTGAAAGCAACTGAGACGCGGTGTTTGGAAAATACGCATCTCAACTGTTCCGACACTCCTGCCACACACGGAATCGCCACTGGTTTACACGTAGGCAGCTGTTGTACTTCTCCTCTCTCCGATCGGCTGGTGCACTGTTTGGGCATCTTCTTGGCTTTGACAAATAACCACACTTAACCAAGACCTGTTTAATGTGGGACCCGGCCGCTGTGTCAGTGGGGACATTGTCAGCTTGGTGGTACAGTGTCCTAATGACAGTGTAATTCTAGTTAATGGTCACACCCATATTTGCATATGAAACTGGTCATTGATTTTGGTCGTTATGCAACTGTATTGCAGTCAGTTTAGACTGAAGATGTCACTTATGTCCCTTTTCCACTACATGATACCGGCTCAACTCGACTCGACTTTTTCGTTTGCCATTACTAGAAAGTACCGGCATTTTGGTAACTGTTACACCACTTTTCTGGTACCGCCTTTGTCGAGGTTCCAAGAAAAAAAAAAAACTGGAGCGGGTACCAAAATCGATGCAGACCAGCTACACTGAGGGGCTACTGATACAGTAATGGAAAACGACACTCAGTGAGTCGAGTCGGGTCTAGTCGAGTCGAGTTGAGCCAGTACCATGTAGTGGAAAAGGGGCATTAGATCCAGATGAACTGATTGAACCTTCCATGATTTTCTTGCCCGGATTATTGAGCATGCATAAAGACACTTCTGTCTGATTGTTTCTCTATCTGATTCTATAACTCTGTCTAGCTCTCCTTCATTCCCAGCTGTTTCTTTTTTGTCTCTTTTTAGCATGTCACCTCCCTTTCCGTTGTTTCCTCGCTCCCTATATTCTCATTTCTACTCCTTTTCTTCCTCTTACTCAGCGTGTCCCTGGCAAATCTCTGGGATGTCATGATATCGCTCCCTCGGCCTGCCTGCTTATTATGGAAACATCAGCTTCTCCCGCTGAGCCTGTCATCTCTCCAATTCCCTCCTTATTAGATTCAGAACCCACCCGTAGAAATGTATTACCTAAGTGTACCAAGTCCTCCTCACACCGATTACTGGCAAATATGTGAAAATGGGAGGGGGGAGGGGATCGATGGGTGGCTGTGATGACTTTAAGCAAACAGATTTAGAAAAGGTTCAGGTTTTCAGGAGAAGATTTTAAGATGGAAAGTTTGGGGAGCTGTTGTGTTTTCCTCCGAAACTAACACAGGTAGTATTTACGAATCAAATGGCGAGTTGAATGTCTAGGTACAATTCAACATGTCCTTGAGTCCAACACACACCGTCGCAGAGACAGATTGACGAGTCAATGACGAGTCCAGCCTGTAGCGCACACTGGAAGTGTCCGCTGTCGCTCATCAAATGTGAAAGGCATTGTATTCAACAGCACTCTGAAAAGCCAGTAAAAACCTTTTAATAATAGAAAATGTGAGTCTGAGTCTTTTTCAACGTGTGGAATAGAACAGGGAGAATTTTCCGTGTGTACCGGTCTTTAACTGTACAAGTGCATCACATAGATATCCATCTGCTTACTGACTTCATAGCACACATGCAGTGACTCTAATACTGGGCAACATTGACTAAGACCTGCTGTAAATATTGAAGTAATGGGGTCTCTGTCACAGAGACATAAACAACAATGTGTCAAGAGGGCTTCATATTCATCCTATTAAAAACACAAAAGACTACTACCACTGCTACAACTACTTTCGGCTGTTCCCATTAGGGGTCGCCACAGCGGATCATCCGTTTCCATTTCTTCCTGTCCTCTGCGTCTTCCTCTGTCACACCAGCCACCTGCATGTCCTCCCTCACCACAGCCATAAACCTCCTCTTTGGTCTTCCTCTTTTCCTCTTCCCTGGCAGCTCCATATTCAGCATCCTTCTCCCAATATACCCAGCATCTCCCCTCCACACATGTCCAAGCCATCTCAATCTTGCCTCTCTTGCTTTGTCTCCAAACCGTCCAACTTGAGCAGTCCCTCTAATATACTCGTTCCTAATCCTGTCCTTCTTCGTCACTCCCAGTGAAAATCTTATTATCTTCAACTCTGCCCCCTCCAGCTCCGCCTCCTGTCTTTTCATCAGTGCCACTGTCTCCAAACCATATAACATAGTAAAAAAAAACAAACAGCACACACACAAGACTAAACATAAAAGACTAAAAACACCAAAATCAATGAAAACACTAAGGGGTGGTTTCCCATACACAAATGAAAGCTCGTCCTGGATTGAATGGACTTTTATGGAGAATCTCCATTCAAAATTCAGTTTAAGGCTTAATCGATGTCCAGCAGGTGTGTGTGGTGTGTCTTCGTGGCAGTGTGGCTGTGATTTTAACCCTTCTCAAGCCAATTACGCTAATTCGAGACCCGAGGTCTGAACACACCCCACCCCATGACAAATTTATACAGAACTATAAAACAAGAGACATGCAAACAGACAGAGAGAGAGGGATTTGAGAAGTTGGAGCAGTGACCCATGTTTTATTCCAAATATTTGGTGAATTCTAAGCAGACATTTGAAAAGCCCAAACAGTAAATAACTTTATGTAAACATGAGCTTTTCCACTTCAGGCAGGCAGGCATTCTTGTGGGACGTTTTTGAAGTTTGGCATTTCAGCTCAGCTCCAAAATTCGCATTAAAATAACTTCATATTTTCAACATTATGTTACTGTTGGTAACATAGAGAGACAAGCAGGTGACGAGAGACCCTCAGATTACCAAGCAACAGGTTAGAGAGGGACAACAAACTAAAATGGAGACAGAGGAATATGGAGGTGATGAGACAGAAGATGGAAGAACTAGAGAGATCTGTTGAAAGAGAAAGAAAGAAATATGATCGAAAGAGACAACATCTTAGAGAGAGTAGGGGCCAGGGTAACATTTAATCCAGTTCTATCATATTATCAGAGAATTTGGAGCTAATTGAGAAATCTCCCCCCTCCACCCATGTGGCTCACCAGATGGCACATTCACATTGTGTCTGGATACCTAACACACCACACCGGACCCTTCCATTTCCTGAAATAGAGATGATGCGATCAACCTCATGAGAACTACAGTCATAATTGTATTTACAAGCTGTGGCTCAGTCCCATGTCTGAGAACCTGTCATCACAAAATTTGAGTTTTTCAGGAATCGAGGAAAAGCGCTCTTTTCTCCGTGTTGATGTCCGTATGACACTGGGTATTGTCAAAAGTTCTACTCAGATTATATTTTAATTGACTAGCACGCTGGATCCCTCATGTGTCAGCTACGCCATATGGAGTATTAGTGTTTATTGTCGCCCCCACATGATGGAGTCACATTGGGAAGGGGGTTGAGTGTGATATTTTTCAAAGCTGCTGTTTGATGCCGTCTCACAATTCATGGCAAGATGAGAGATGATATGAACTTTATAGATTAGTGGGTTGTTACAACATCAAAACAGAGGTGTAGTTTTTTTTTATTTTCATGAGAAATTCCATCCATCCACTATCCGAACCGTTTATCTTGCTCTCAGGGTCGCGGGGATGCTGGAGCCTATCCCAGCAGTCATTGGGTGGCAGGCGGGGAGACACCCTGGACAGGCTACCAGACCATCACACACACACACACACACACACACACACACACACACACACACACACACACACACACACACACACACACGCACACACACACACACACACGCACACACACACACACACATTCATACCTAGGGACAATTTAGTACGGCCATCCATTATCCAAGCCGCTTATCCCAATCGGGGTGGCGGGGGTGCTGGAGCCTATCCCAGCAGTCACTGGGCGGCAGGCGGGGAGACACCCTGGACAGGCCGCCAGTCCATCACAGGGCCCCCACACACATTCACACCTAGGGACAATTTAGTATGGCCGAGTCACCTGACCTACATGTCTTTGGACTGTGGGAGGAAACCGGAGCCTCTGGAGGAAACCCACACAGACACGGGCAGAACATGCAAACTCCACACAGAGGATGACCTGGGATGACCCCCAAGGTTGGACTTCCCCAGGGCTCGAACCCAGACTCTTCTTGCTGTGAGGCGACCATGCTAACCATTGCGCCACTGTGCCATCTTTCATGAAAAATTATTTCTTTTATTTTCTGGCTGAGAAATAATTTCCCATTTGGCTATTTGTGACTACAGTAAGCAGACTTACATTTTTCTATTTCCATGGTCATAAAATCTTTTATACATGTTAATGGCACTACCAACTGTCACTAAACCAGAAAAGAAAAAAGAAACCGAAATAAAAGATAAGGGCTTTTTCTGGAGGATAATCATTTAATGTTAAGGAAAAAGGAGCAGGACATACTAGTTGGTTTTGCAAAATAATTCCAGTATCCAGCTGACATAAGCTTTGTTTGGCCTGCTGGCATCTGGAATTCAACAGCAGAACTTAAATAAACAGTTTTCAGGAAAGTCAATCCTATCGCTGGAGTGAATTAATTTCAACTGCAGCCTCTGAAAAAAAGAAGAAGAAAAATGACCCAAGAGGTAACTCTAGGTTCCCCACTGGAAACCAAGGTTCCTGTCGGTTAAATTGAAAAATCCTTTTTATCTTATAGTTTTACACAAATACAAGCAATTTATGAAAAGGTCTCTCGGGGAAAGTTTGGAGGTTACGGTCTAACGTGCTGCCCATCCTCCAGGAAACTAATGAAGCCCCCTAATTAGCACAACAGTTATTATTTTGCACACTATTGTGGCATTCAAACTATTGATTTCACCTTTTCCTTCATGGGCACCAGCCTCCCTGGGGAGCAGATAACCATATAACAACATTACATAAGCTTGCTCTGTACAGACTGTTAAATAACCTCAGCATTAAAGCTGAAATCCTGGATTTTACCCCATGAGTAAAGACATTTAAACCATCTGGACCATAGAGTCAGGATAGATGATATTAAGATGGCGGCGCAAACTCACGTTTGCAGCTTCTCACCCAGTACCGGTGTGGGAAGATGGCGGTGTGGTGGCCTCACCCAGTACCGTCCATGCAGTGTCTTTGTTCACGTCTGCATCTAAGTTTGTGTCTTTGTTTGATGGCTGGGAGAGCTGGCATTGGATCGGCTGGGAGAGCTTGGTCTGCTGCGTCCTGTGGGCCCAGGGACCATCGCCCTGTCCAGAACTGCGCCCGAAGAGGAAAGACCGAGGGCGATCTGACAAGATGCGGAAGTGGGGCAGATTAAGCTAACTGCTACCTCATGCACATGCAGACCGGCAGTTCCGTTAACACCGAGGGCGGTCTGGCGGCGGCCTCACCTAGGATTGACTGTGTTTTTAGTGTTGCGAGTGGAGTGCGGGGAGGTGTATCGAAGGTGTCTGTTTGGGGGAGCTGGCGTTGGATTGGCTGAGGGAGCCTGGTTTGCTGCATCTGGTGGGCCCAAGGACCACAGCCCTGCCTGGAGCTGCACCCGAAGAGGAAACACCGAGGGTGGTCTGACAGGATGTGGAAGCGGGGCAGGCTAAGCTAACTACTAGCCCATGCAGACTGGCAGTTCCAACAGTTATCCTGGCTGGCATTCTTTCTCTTGGACAGTGATTTTTTTTGTAGTTTGGATATATGTGTTCTTGATTTTTTTTGGATGTGCTTTTGTCTTTGTGTTGCACTGCTGTGGGCTGGGGGAACCGATATTTCCTTTCATTTCATATTCACAAGTACATGAGATGAAATGACAAATAAAGTGTTCCCGATTCCTGAAGTGGCAACTTTACCATGGTTAGAGATCCTCTCAAATGTGTTGCTACAGAAATTTTTGATTTGGTAGGACGAACACTGGTGCAGTGGCAAACATATTCCCCCTCAAGTAATAAAAAGAATTAAAATGTGATGATGAGTTGACGATGCTTCCGTTGGGTAGATAATCTACCAATTCTACAATCAATATTACAGTAGAACAGTGTTCCCATATGGGCCGATATCGCTTGTGTTGTCTGTTATTTTTGGTCTGAGGATGTAGTGTCACTAGGGTGGGGACTGTTCACTGCTGAGCTGACGGCACACAAGTGACAATAGCTTCCACACTTTGCTTGAGATTCTCGCTGAGGGAACAATCAGGGAAATCACGGATTTCAGCTTTAAATCAACATTCAAGCTATTAGAACTTCTCCGAGATGTCCTGATGCCAGCTAACGGAATAAAGCTCAAGTAGACTGTGCATATCCCCACAGGACACGATTTAATCATTTTATCTATTCTCTTTCATCATTTACCCTCTTGTGCAAGAAGACCGCCACCATGGTAACTAATCAATGAGGCAAACAGGAAGCGCAAACAGGAATGCCATTGACAGCGGAGGTCATAGGTGACTGTGTAGGCTACTAATAATACAATAAAAGGCAGAGTGAATCAATGCTTTAAATGATATAGCTCTACCCTGAGTCACAGGATATACTAAATGTATTTGTCTTCTGCATACTGTGGGGGAGGGGGGATCATGCTTTAGCTTTCAAAGCCAGACAAGCATGCAGGTCATTATGACCTGACAGACTGGATTTATCAGTGAATTTTTCCCAAGAATGTTTGCCTGTTTGTTTCTGATGAGTTGGTGCCATGCTGTTAACCACTCGTCTACACAGGAAGTGGAAACCCTAACCCCCTGAAATCATTAAGCTGATGATAGCTGATGCTAAGTGAAATGTATTATAGCCTATCCTAGCTACACAAGTGTCAATACAGCTTGTATTCATGTAGCGTGAGAGATAAAGTCAGATCCTAAGCGTGTCACTGTTTGCAGTGTGCTCCTCTGAGCCGTGTTTACAGTCCTGCCTCATAACTCATATCTGTTTGACCAGGCGGAGCTGTGAAGATAGCGGTGTGTATAAACTTCTCCTTTTTCTTTAAGTCCTTGTAATTGGTTTATTTACTTGGCGTCACAACAGACGATCACACAAAGGCCCGACTGTTTAGACTTCAAAATGGTATTTCATTACTTAGCTTTGCAGAGAGGATGTAGAATCACCAAGACCAATGTCACTGTCAGCACAATGTGACTAATTCAATGTGGTGAATATATTTTGGGCATCACGGTGGTGCAGTGGTTAGCATGGTCGCCTCACAGTAAGAAGGTCCTGGGTTTGAGCCCCGGGGTAGTCCAACCTTGGGGGTCATCCTGGGTTGTCCTCTGTGTGGAGTTTGCATGTTCTCCCCATGGCTGCATGGGTTTCCTCCTCCGGGTGCTCCGGTTTCATCCCACAGTCCAAAGACATGTAGGTCAGGTGAATTGGCTGTACTAAATTGTCCCTAGGTATGAATGTGTGTGTGTGTGTATGTGTGTGATGGCCTGGCGGCCTGTCCAGGGTGTCTCCCGCCTGCTGTCCAATCACTGCTGGAATGGGCTCCAGCAGCCCTGAGAGCAGGATAAGCAGTTCAGATAATGGATGGATGGAATATATTTTGGCTGCACAAATTTCCCCAACTTGTCATAGCTGCATGTTATCGCTTTTTGTTTCCATTACATTAAATTCCTAACTGTTGTATTTTGTCATTGAGGTTCTGTTCCCCATTTGTAGTTTGCCATTTTGATTTCTGTTGCTGTTGTGTCTTTTTTGTGCATTGGTGGCACGGAGGCCGTCGCCTCCCAGCAAGAAGGTCCTGGGTTTGAACTCCGGGGTTGTCCAGGCTTGGGGGTCATCCCAGGTCGTCCTCTGTGTGGAATTTGCATGTTCTCCCCGTGTCTGTGGTGGGTTTTCTCCGGGTGCTCCAGTTTCCCCCAATATCAAAAAGACATGCATGTTAGGGTTAATACTCCTGTCTGGGCCCCTGACCGAGGCATGGCAAGACGAACCGGAGTTAGTCCCCAGGTGCTACACGGCGGCTGCCCACTGCTCCTAGCTACACAGATCACAGTTAGGATGGGTTAAACTGCAGAGTAATTTCCCCACGGGGATCAATAAAGTATCTCAAAGTACTACCATTTTAAAACTTGGCCCAAGATGAAGTGAAGTGAAATCCATCACCATGGAAACAGACAGACTAAACAGCATTAAAGTAATCTATGAAAAAGTTCTAACTTTTCAGGTAACAAAGAGATTAGCCCATTGATATACGTAATATTTGTAACAAGCCAGGGACTTCACCTGTGAATAGTGAAAAGGAAATCTTCAATTATGATGATTACACCCTAACAGGAGCAGCCAAAAGTGGTAGCAGCAGCAGCACCAGCAGCAGCAGTATTATTATTATTATTATTATTATTATTATTATTATTAGTAGTAGTAGTAGTACTAGTAGTAGTGGCAGCAGCAGCAGCAGCAGTAGCAGTAGCAGTAGTAGTAGTAGTAGTAGTAGTAGTAGTAGCAGTAGTAGTAGTAGTAGTAGTGGTAGCAGCAGCAGCAGCAGTAGCAGTAGTAGTAGTAGTAGTAGTAGTAGTAGCAGTAGTAGTAGTAGTAGTAGTAGCAGCAGCAGTAGCAGTAGTAGTGGTAGCAGCAGCAGCAGCAGCAGCAGTAGCAGTAGTAGTAGTAGTAGTAGTAGTAGTAGCAGTAGTAGTAGTAGTAGCAGCAGCAGTAGCAGTAGCAGTAGTAGTAGTAGTAGCAGTAGTAGTAGTAGTAGTAGTAGTAGTGGTAGCAGCAGCAGCAGCAGCAGCAGTAGCAGTAGTAGTAGTAGTAGTAGTAGCAGTAGTAGTAGTAGTAGTAGTAGCAGCAGTAGCAGTAGTAGTGGTAGCAGCAGCAGCAGCAGCAGCAGCAGCAGTAGTAGTAGTAGTAGTAGTAGTAGTAGTAGTGGTAGCAGCAGCAGTAGTAGTAGTAGCAGTAGTAGTAGTAGTAGTAGTAGTAGTAGTAGTAGTAGCAGCGGCAGCAGCAGACGCAGTAGTAGTAGTAGTAGTAGTAGTAGCAGTAGTAGTGGTAGCAGCAGCAGTAGTAGTAGTAGCAGTAGTAGTAGCAGTTGTAATAGTAGTAGCAGCAGCAGCAGCAGCAGCAGTAGCAGTAGCAGTAGTAGTAGTAGTAGTAACAGTAGTAGTAGTAGTAGCAGTAGTAGTAGTTGTAGTAGTAGTAGTAGCAGTAGCAGTAGTAGTAGTAGTAATTGTAGTAGTAGACAAAAAGTCAGGTAGCCATATCCTGACACTGGATAATGTCATCTGTGTGTGTGTGTGTGTGTGTGTGTGTGTGTGTGTGTTTCACAATAAAATACGCACACAGGGAAATGTGAAATGTGATAAAATTAACAGGTTTAGATATGTGTGAAAAACACTCATACTCAGAAGTAATGTGTGTGTGTGTGTGTGTGTGTGTGTGTGTGTGTGTGTGTGTGTGTTAGCATCATACACACACACATTGCTGCACACAGTGGAGCTGTGTGACTGGAAAGCAGAGCATAGCACTACCAGTGTAACTCCACAGAGACTTTCCCATTTGAAATGAGATAAAAATAAAAAAAATATATTATTATAAAAAATTATTAAATTATTAAAACATTATTAACAACAGGCTGAATACAAGAAAAAGTATTTGCCGAACTTGTTGTTTTCTGTTGTTGTTTTTTTTTTTTTGCAGGAAGGAAGGTATTCAGTCTAACAACGATCACCTTTCCTCTCATTTTCTGGAGGCCTGTGCACAGATGAGGACTGCATGCACCCAGCCTGGGCTGTCCTGGGATCAGTGGAACATTTCCTTATAAGTACTTGTGAGGATGAGCTGCTTTGGGCCTGTCTGCATCCAACCACCATTCAACACTGATTTATCACACTGGCTCTAGATTTCCCTAACATATCTAACAAACGTTTCATATAACACGTTCCCTAACATATCTAACAAACGTTTCATATAATACGTTCCCTAACATATCTAACTAACGTTTCATATGTTTCCATGATTATGGACCTCCTCTAACTAGCCATACATAAGATAGAGACATGTGACCTGTTGCCTTTCTGATAATAACCGACTTTCTGTTAACAGGGACGCCTGGTTGCCCCGTTGCTCAGAGGCTTCTGCTGCCGATCGACCCGGTCACGGGTCTTCTCTGTCCTGGCCCCACAGTGGTGGAATGAACTCCCCACTGATGTCAGGACAGCGGAGTCGCTGCCCATCTTTCGGCGCAGGTTGAAAACTCACCTCATTAAGAACTACTACCCTGTTACTTGTCTGTGAATGTTCTCATTCATCCAGGTCATGGTTATCCAAAGGAGTTGAATCAAGTGCAACTGGACTTGGTATATATCCGTGAAGACGTTTCGCCTCTTATCCAAGAGGCTTCCTCAGTTCGTGCCTTTCTGACTAGACCAAGCTAGTCTGACTGGCTGGTGATGAGACTCAGATATTTATCCTCTTTGGAGTCGTTGTCAGAGCTATTTGATGTCAATGGCTCTTTTGTGTTCTGATGTTTAGCAACGACAGTTGACAGTTATGAGTTGTTATCAGTAACGACTCATGACCACTGAATGGAGCACTAATGAGGTCAAAACTAACACCCCCAACGACTGTCGTTGCTAAACATTGGAACACAAAAGAGCCATTGACATCAATAGCTCTGATAACGACTCCAAAGAGGATAAATATCTGAGTCTCATCACCAGCCAGTCAGACTAGCTTGGTCTAGTCAGAAAGGCACGAACTGATGAAGCCTCTTAGATGAGAGGCGACACGTCTTCACGGATATATACCAAGTCCAGTTGCACTTGATTCAATTCCTTTGGATACCCTGTTACTTGTTCTTAGCACTTATTGTGTTCATTCATTAAGAAAAAAAAACTCTTTCTTGCGCTTTTACTTTAGCACTGGTTTTGCTCTTAGATGCTTGTTTAGATGCACTTATGGCCTCTGATGACTAGTACTTCTCCTGATTTCCTACGTTAAATGCACTTATTGTGAGTCACTTTGGATAAAAGCGTCGGCAAAATGACTGTAATATAATGTAATGTAACAATGTAAGGAAAAAATGGCCGTAGATCCCTTAATTCAGGTATTGTTTTCAGTCTAGAGCTTTTCATCTGCAAAGTTAAAGATGTAAAGATGTGAGATTTGTTTTACCACCGTGTTTCATTAAGTTTACTTACCGAGAAACTGATAAATCCCAAATGTCTCAAATAGGTGGGGTGGGGTGGGGTGAGATGGGGTGGGGGTGGGGGGTTGGAAGAGGGGCATTAAGATCTTACCTCCCTCACATTTCAACCCCAAATCAAGTAAACTAAGCAAACAGAACGCACAGATACAGAAATATTCAAAGTAAACAATGCATAAACGAATGAACACAAAACCCGCCAAAGAGGAAAACAGTAACTTGAAAAGTTTAAATGACAGCAGCATTTTAATCCCACCTTCATTTTCCCCAGGTTAGTTCTTCTGGGATTTGGAAATATATTTCACAAGATGACATAGCCACGACAGCCTCGGCAAGAAAAAACAAACACAAAAGCTGCAAATGATCAGCTTAATACAATTTCGAAAATCACAAGTAAAACGATCAGTTATCAGATGATCTGAAGTGAAATGGTCCATGTAAGCACTCCGAGTAGCGAACAGGGCCCGAACCTGTTTAGATCTACATCAGTCTCAAGCAAACATCTGAGTCTACTGAGTCTACCGAGACCCTTGTGGTATGTCAGGGGGACATCTTAACCTGTCAAAAAACGGATATGCGTAATACGTGGGGCCTCGAAATGCAATCCAGAAAGTGAAATGCACTTCATCCACTTATTGACAATGAAGGGAAGAATACAGAAAATGAGAAAGAAAGGAAGTAAGAGTGTGGGGGAGGGAGAGATGGAGAGACGGAGAGATGGAGACAGGGAGGGAGGGAGAGATAGCCACAGCCACAGCACACGTTTTAATCAGATCCATTATACTCTCATATTCGAGACCTTGAAAGAGTGAATCAATTTCATGACACAAGCTGTTTCCCTATATTCGTTGAAAACAACAAAAACAACACAGACACACACACACACACACAGTCATACAGAATAAATAACACTAATTTTGTGTTTATGTTTTTAACTTTTCTTGGCCCTCTTGCTTTGGCTGTACTGTATGAAACCGACAGAAGTGAAGGTGAGTAGTGAGTGCAGTATCTGCCAATCATCTCATAATGAAGCCCAGCCTGTTCTGAGTCCAAGTTAGGCTTTACACCACTGGCTCTCAGTTCACTTCGTGGCGATCCAGTATTGCTGGTTCTGTATTCTGCCAGGTAGTTATCACCTTCACCTGTTGTGTCAGGTCAAAAAACTTCAAAGGCGCCCGTCCGGGTAGCATAGCGGTCTATTCCGTTGCCTACCAACACGGGGATCGCTGGTTCAAATCCCCGTGTTACCTCCGGCTTGGTCAGGCATCCCTACAGACACAATTGGCCGTGTCTGCGGGTGGGAAGCCGGATGTGGGTGTGTGTCCTGGTCGCTGCACTAGCGCCTCCTCTGGTCGGTCGGGGCGCCTGTTCAAGGGGGAGGGGGAACTGGAGAGAATGGCGTGATCCTCCCACGCGCTACATCCCCCTGGCAAAACTCTTCACTGTCAGGTGAAAAGAAGCGGCTGCCGACTCCACGTGTATTGGAGGAAAAATGTGGTGGTCTGCAGCCCTCCCCGGATCGGCAGAGGGGGTGGCGCAGCGACCAGTACGCCTCGGAAGAGTGGGGTATTTGGCCAAGTACAATTGGGAAGAAAAATATGGGGGGGGAGCCAAAAAAAAAGGTGTTTCTGCCAGTCTTCCTATTATGAAGCCAAGCCTGTTCTGAGTCATTTACAGTACTGGCTCTCAGTTCTCTCCTTGGAGACCCAGTATTGCTGGTTCTCTATTCTGCCAGGTAGTTATCACCTTCACCTGTTGTGTCAGGTCAAAAAACCCCAAAGGTGTCTGAATTGGCAGAACATTCTACACACTTATTGGGAAATATTATTCAGAACCTAGTAGGGATGTTGCCGAATAAATAAGTGTACATATTTGGAAATGCTTGAGTAATACATTCTCCCTAAGTTATCTTTCCTCCCAAATTTGGCCAATATTACTTGGATGCCTTGTGATGGCCTGGCGGCCTGTTCAGGGTGTCTCCCCGCCTGCCGCCCAATGACTGCTGGGATAGGCTCCAGCATCCCTGCGACCCTGAGAGCAGGATAAGCGGTTTGGATAATGGATGGATGAATACTCTGATGCTTTTTTTTTTTAACTTTTGGTGTCACGTGAGTTGGTCCACAGTGCCAGAATGGCTGTTTCTGCTTCCAACCATCGCTAAGCAATGACAACAGCATCATGTTACTGGTATCACTGGTAGTTTCATTTGCGCACACACACACACACACAGAACGAGAGCTCATTTTCCTCACGTTCACTCAGCTCATCACCAGTTTCGCTCGTTTTGTTGGTTTTGCTACACGGACAATACTTCGATTCTGAATCTAAGACCGGCGAGTCTGCTCTGCTGACAAACTGATAACAGTTACCTATGCTGTCACTCATCTAGTGTCGCTGCAGACTGCTGCAGCTCACGTGCAGGAGCTTCACCAAATACAACGTGGGCTGAATAAGAGCACAACAGCCGAAAATAAGAACCTATTTCCTCAGTTTATAACGGACTACCCAGTACGTGTGTGTGTGTGTGTGTGTGTGTGTGTGTGTGTGTGTGTGTGTGTGTGTGTGTGTGTGTGTGTGTGTGTGCCATGTTTTTCTGTCGTAACGAGGACATTTGGTCCCTTTTAGGATAGAAAAAACCAGAAACCACCTACCTTGTGGGGTCATTTTATGGGGCCCCACAAGTAAAAGGGTCCGTTCTAGGGTTAGGACTTGGTTTTAGGGTTAAGGTTAGAGTTAGGGTTAGGGTTAGGGTTAGGCATGTAGTTTGCGTGGTCAAGGTTAGGGTTCAGGGCTAGGAAATTAATATAGTCAATGAGGGGGCCCCACAAGTATAGATTTGCGAGTGTGTGTGTGTGTGTGTGTGTGTGTGTGTGTGTGTGTGTGTGTGTGTGCTGGTGATAGTGGGGTTCATGTAGTTCATAGCATGCAATAGTTCAGAGTGAGGATGAGGATTGTTCTTATTTTTTCAAACCATGGTATGATTTCTAAAAAAAAAATTCTAGTTTAGAACTGCCTTTGGTTGTTTGTGTTATAAAAGCCTGTTAGGCTTTTGTTCTTTGCAAGCTTAAGAAAACACTTTAAAAGCAAATTACCTGTTTTGTTTTGTTTTTTTACTACTTTATTAATTTCCGCGGAGAAATTCTTTCTCTGCAGTTTAATCCATCCTAGCTGTGTAGCTAGGAGCAGTGGGCAGCCACTGTGCAGTGCCCGGGGACCAGGGGCACAGAGTATTAACCCTAACATTTATGTCTTTTTGATGGTGGGGGAAACAGGAGCACCCAGAGAAAACCCACCACAGACACTGGGAGAACATGCAAACTCCACACAGAGGACGACCTGGGATGACCCCCAAGGCTGGCCAACCCTGGGGTTCGAACCTAGGACCTTGTTGGACCTGTTGACATTATTATTGTAAAACTGGATTTTATGCTTTAATAGTGCAGCAATAGCCGTGCCAGTGATTATAAAGCGACAAATCAGATCTTTCTGGTGGTTCATACAGCTTCCAGGGTCAAACCCCATCCACTTCTAGTTCTTTTAGGTCATACACACTTTTTATCCAAATATAAATAATTTGGTCTGTTGAAAAAATACAAATATAGATAGTTTTGTCTCCCTCCACCTCTGCTATGTAGAATGCAATATACAGCATGTACCACACTTGGCAGACTCGCATCCAAGCAGAAGCGACCCTTCGTAACACCAGTAAAGTATTTCATCGCTTTCGCTTCATCTGTTTTGTTATAGCCTTAGCTCTTTGATTATGGTAAAAATATGTTTTATCATTAATTTGTTAAAAAAACACATGCTTGATTGTCAGCCATATTGCTTCGTAAATTTTTTTCCCACCTGGTCATTTCCATGAAAATGACAAAGGTAAAAATAATTATGGGACGGTTTTGGTCATTTAGTGACCATAAGCTCCATACTTAGTAACAATGTAGTGGGAAAATACACACCTTTCACATGCTGAATTTGCAAACTAATATCCAACATGTTCGTATGTAGTAAAAAAAAACAAAACAAATTGGACCCAGCTTCCCTGATTAGATGGCTGGAATAACTGACACAGCAGTGGAATGTAATTAACAACCAAACAGAAAAGATAACCAGCAGTATACCGGGCTCCCCCGATGACCTGATTGAGAACCAGCTTCCCTGATTAGATGGCTGGAATAACTGACACAGCAGTGGAATGTAATTAACAACCAAACAGAAAAGATAACCAGCAGTATACCGGGCTCCCCCGATGACCTGATTGAGAACCACTGATTTACAGGATTGTGTGCAGCAACCAATTGATTTATACTCAAACAATTGTCATTTGGTGGATATTTTAATCTATAGCTCCTAGATCTGCTGTCGGCCTTGGAAAGAATGCATTTAAGTTTTGTGCCCCTCAAACCTGGAATAATTTGCAATGGTTCCTGAAATTTTGGTTTTACATCTTGTTCACTCTTAATGGACATTTTTGATTTAATGCCTTATTCATTCATCTAATTTTTATATTGTTTTCTCTTACTCTTCGTTATCTTTTCCTCCTTGGTTACTTTGTATCTTGTTTTATGCATTGTGTTTCTTGGTAACATTGTAAACGAGGTTTCCGACCCTCAATCGGCTCCCGAGAAATTAACGAGGGAAATCAATGAACTGAAAAGTACCGTATTCATTTGTAAGCACAGCCGGCCAGCATGAAAACGCACTATATTTTTGTGCTTTCACAGATCGACATCCTGGTAATGATGTAAGAAAATGAAACTGCGTCTCACTGCTAGTTTGTGAGGAAATGGATTTTGTTGAATTCATAGTCCGCGAATGGAGGTCGAAAGTAAGAGAATGGAGGGAGAGGGTTGTGAGATGCGTCAATTACCGGAATTGTTTTATTTATGTATTTATTTATTTCAATTTCTTGTAGTTTTCATGATTTATTGGTATCATAAGGCAAATGTGGAGAAGAAGATACAGATTCATATGTGTTTATGCATGCTCAATAATCCATCCATTATCCGAACTGCTTATCCTGCTCTCAGGGTCGCAAGGATGCTGGAGCTTCTCCCAGCAGTCATTGGGCGGCAGGCGGGGAGACACCCTGGACAGGCCGCCAGGCCATCACACAGGGCCGACATATACACACACACACACACACACACACACACACACACACACACACACACACACACACACACACACACACACACACACACACACACACATTCATACCTAGGGGCAATTTAGTATGGCCGATTCACCTGACCTACATGTCTTTGGACTGTGGGAGGAAACCGGAGTCCCCGGAGGAAACCCACACAGACACGGGGAGAACATGCAAACTCCACACAGAAGATGACCCGGGACGACCCCCAAGGTTGGACTACCCTGGGGCTCGAACCCAGAACCTTCTAGCTGTGAGACAACCGCGCTAACCACTGCACCAGCATGCCACCTGCTGAATAATCCAGGTAAGAAAATCAAAGAAAGTTGAATCAGTTCATCTGGACACAACGTTTATTGGGAGAAACGTTTCACCACTCATCTAAGTGACCTCTTCAGTCTAAACTGACTGCAGGTACCCCCACCCTTATACACAATACAGTGGCATAACGACCGGAACCAATGATCGGTTTCATATGCAAGTTACCGTGAGCATTAACTAGAGTTTCAATGGCCATGTGCACTATTCACAGAGGATTTGGGAATGTTTGCAATCACAGCATTGTAAGATGGCGACAGATGTACTCTTAGCACCCCCCCCCCCCGGTTAGTATGATTAGTATGGTTAACGTTCATTGATTTCATTGATGCCTTCACAGCGTAGCCTGTTTGAAAACACATCTTTACATGACACTGCCTCATTTCCAAACAAAGACACCGAGAAAGAATGACAGTGTAGATATGTCTTTTAAAAGCCTCTTCCTGCACCTCCAGTCACGGTGAACAGGGAGAAGTAGAGATGGGGGGCTGAAAAGTCAGACAAAGAGATGAAAGAATTGTTTTATTGTTGTCCCTCGCATTCGTTCTTTACGGTGCTTCTGGTGGTTGGGAGACTTTCAGGTAGATGAGGGTATTTGGTTCTTCCACATTCTAAACAGTTTTGCTTAATAAAGGTTAAAACAAAGACACTGAGTTTCTTCATGAGTCAGCCATCATGCAAGAGGTTATTTGAAGGTAATTTCATTGATTTTGCGTTAAATGACACACCAAACTTTGAAATTGAATGTGAAGAGCGCGGCACGGTGGCCCAGTGGTTAGCGCTGTCGCCTCACAGCAAGAAGGTCCTGGGTTCGAAACCCGGGGTTGTCCAACCTTGGGGATCATCCCAGGTCCTTTCTGTGTGGAGCTCTTGTATGTTCTCCCTGTTTCTGCAGTGGGTTTTCTCCAGGTACACCAGTTTCCTCCCACCATCAAAAACACATGCATGTTAGGGTTAATACTAGGTGCCCCTGACCAAGGCAATGGAAAGAAATAACTGGATTTGGTCGCCGGGCGCTGCACGGCACCTGCCCACTGTTCCTAGCTACAGAGCTAGGATGGGTTAAATGCAGAGCACAATTTCCCCATAGGGATCAGGAATGATAATGCACATCCATCAGTCTGAGAATATGAAGAGAGAGTAAAAGGAGAGCATATGGTAGAGATAGAGAGTGATGAGAGGCCTGCAGACATTAATCCAAGTTGCATGTTTGTTACTTCATTTTCACAGATGATGCCAGCTATAATCGATGACAAATTTAAATGGAACTTGCTGCTGCATTAGCGTTATTACACCACCGTTAATGGTTATCAAAGTTTCATTAAATCCATCAGGGGGTACCAGGTAAACACCCTTAACCATGCTCCTTCTGGTTGGCATGTCAAATGTAGGCCAGCCTTGATGGATTGTCAAACAGAAGGAATTTTATTAACCATAAAGCATTGCATTGCATTGCATTGCATTGCATTGCATTGCATGGTCTCTGAAAATGTAATTTTTTTGAGAACACGCTAAGCCATACCAAGCCAGGACATTTTCAGTTTTCAGTTTTTGTTGTCATCCAAATGCTTAGAGGAACAGTCAGTGCAGTTAAGATGAGTGAAAAGACAAGGAAATCGTAGTGGAGGAGAAGAAAAGGAAAGGAGAAAGAAATAAGAATAGATAGATGGAAAGACTGAGAGAAGAGTCGATTTTGAACATCTACAGTTTGCTGCATCCAACACAAATGTACCCTGTGTGAATTCAAACAGTTTTGTGTCCACCCTTTGTAAACATATCAATTATTGCTGTAAGACTATCATGAGAGAGTGGAAAAAAGGTTTTTTTTTTGTTGAGAAAAACAGTTAAATTTAAGTTAAACTACTGCTCTTAAGCCACATCCTCAGTATAAGCCTTGACTTTATTCCTTCATTCGTTATCCGAGCCGCTTACCCAAATCAGGGTCGTGGGGATGCTGGAGCCTACCCCAGCAGTCATTGGGTGGCAGGAGGAGAGACACCCTGGACAGACCATCACAGGGCCCGCCCGCCCACACACACACACACACACACACACACACACACACACACACACACACACACACACACACACACACACACACACACACACACACACACATTCACACCTAGGAACAATGTAGCACGGCCGATTCACCTGACCTACATGTCTTTGGACTGTGGGAGGAAACCGGAGCACCCGGAGGAAACCCACACAGACACGGGGAGAACATGCAAACACCACACAGAGGACGACCTGGGACGACCTCCAAGGTTGGACTACCCTGGGACTCGAACCCAGGACCTTCTTGCTGTGAGGCGACCGCACTAACCACTCCGCCACCGTGCCGCCACCCCACCGTGCCACCGCCTTGACTTTATACAAAATTATTTTTGGCTTTACATAATTTCCATTGTGCAACAGACAAAAAACAAAAGGTCTTCCAAGTTGCAGGAGAAGAGAATATCCTGACTAAACTTTTAGACACAATCAAACATTCATTGAAATCACTTATTCACAAAAGCAGTGATGTCATCCTGGTTCCTTCCTGTTCGACCCTGACTTGAGGCTTGTGAGCTGGTTATCATGTGACAGATACACAAAGAACCGAGGGTCACTGTGAACTTACACAAAGCCTCAGAGGACAGGGATGACTGTGTTTTTAATTTCACACTCCACTGCTTTGTGAGGATGCGATGCAGTAACGAGTCTCATGTGTGAGGAGAGACATGATACAAGTTACATACAAAACTAAGCTCACACAAAATATTTTTCATATTGAGGTGCTTTTTTGTTGTTTTTTCTTTAATTCTTGATGTAGACGTTCTTGTGAGACCACATGCTATGTGTATGCTGAATTTTCTAGCCACAGCAGGCGATGGGATGAGGCAGGTAGACCCGCTGAACAGGGTCACTACAGTTCATCATAGTGCAGGTAATGACTGGCTATCAGCAGCATCGGGAATTCTCCCAGTGGGCCATAGCCATAATGACCCGGTCCATTTGACCCCCCCCCCCGATAACTTAGTAGTTTTAAACTGATAAGCCTGACCACCCAAGTTGTTACAGCTGTATAGCCTGAGTTGATTACTATACATTCATCCATTCAAATGAACACTAACACCGTCAAATAAATCCAACCATTTTGTATATACTGTACTGTACATTGTATGCATACTGGTACACTCCGTCATGTCCATCCACTTCAGGCATGTACATGAGTAACCTGCTAACATCTATTTCAGCATCTCTGGTATATTCTCTGCACCATCACCCTTTATCACCTCTCATTTCACCTGTATAAGTCAATCCTTTTGTATATATCTGAAGATTGTTGTGTTGTAGTGTTGTTATTCTATGTTAAGTACCCTGAGACAGCCATGAAACCGGAGTCAAATTGCATGTTTATGTAAACCTACATGGACAATAAACCCGATTCTGATCACAAACAATAACAATGATGGCCACCCTGAATAAGATTGAATTTATGCTTATAAATAACAGGGATTAACTCTTAATTGTGCTGTTTACTGACCAGACTTACAGACTGGTTTTGCTTAACGCTCTCTGTCTGTCTATCTGTCTCTCTTGCTCTCTCTCTTTTTGTCTGTCTGTCTGTCTGTCTGTCTGTCTGTCTGTCTCTTTTTGTCTCCCTCTCTCTTTCTGTCTCTCCCTCTTTCTGTATTGCTTTTTGTCTCTCCCTCTCTGTCTCTCCCTCTCCCTCTCGCTCTCTCTTGCTCTCTCACTCACTCACTCACACACACACACACACAACTTCTAGACCCTGGGCATTTGTGCTTCTGCTCACTAACTTTTATCTCTGAGTTTATAAGTCCTCTGTGGTCGGTGTTATGTCTATATTGGAGTTTATTAAGAATCATGAACCATTTCATGGCATTATTTTAGATCATACATTTTCCAACACTCCTATCATTCTCAATTTGTTCTCTACTGCACTATTTATAGTGTATGATCCTCCTGTTTCATGATGGCCTGCGCATTCCTATGAGTTACTGTTGCCTATTTGGCCGCTTGCTGGTGGGTTGTTACCTGTGTATGTGGAGCCGCTGTTCTGATACAGAAATGTTGCATTTCATTACTTCTTATTTATAGTGCTCGTACGGGTAAAGCTATAAGGTAATATTAGCTAGATGTTCTTTATCATACACAAGGGAAATTCATTTTGCTCAGGTCAGTACACTACATACAAACAAGGCAATAAATAAAACAGATAAATAACACCACAGTAAAAGCAGAAAAGATTTTTTATTTATTGGAAAATAACATCCATGGTAAGTGGCAGTCGTGCATCCTTTTCATAGTGTTACGGTTCTCCTTACATTCACATATCACTGGGAATTGTCATGTTGATATATGGTCAAGCTTCGCTCTATTATATGTGACTCCATCTCACCCAACGTGAGCATCTCTGGATCATCGGAGGAAAACCACATTAATATGGGGAGAACATTAAACTCAGGACCCTCTTGTCCTGAAGCAATAATGCCAGCCTCTCTATCCCACATCCATCACTCTTATTATTTTTATTACTGCAGATGTTACAGCCCTCGCACTGTGCTCATTCAGTTTGCTTACGTGTCCTGGTCCTTTACAGGAGGCCTATAGGCAGAGCCAGAAGGGGGATTATTCCTCGTTGGCAGCCTGGCTCTGGTCCTCTCAATCTGACTATCCCATCTCTTCCCCAGACACTCAGCTGCCCCCACTGTTGTTATTCTTCATGGCTGTGTGCTTCTGATTTTCACGTTACAACACCCCTTACTGTTCACTCATCCATGCACCACAGACACCACTGGTACCACTATTTTCCATTTTTTTTCTTTTTTTGGGGGGAGTTTTTATTTTGAGATACTTTATTGATCCCGTGGGGAAATTATGCTCTGCCTTTAACTCATCCTAGCAGTGTAGCTAGGAGCAGTGGGCAGCCAACGTGCAGCTCCTGGGGACCAACTCCAGTTCGTCTTGCTATGCCTCAGTCAAGGGCACAGATAGGAGTATTAACCCTAACATGCATGTCATGCATGTCATGAACTAAGGCTGCTCAAGAAAAGGTGGCAGAAAGCAGACAATGGGGAAAAGCAGTCCTGAACCAACTAAGCTCAGAGCTGCAAAAAAACCTACTCTGGCTTCGCAAGACAGAGACAATCCGGCAAAAACAGAGAGATAAGCATCGACAGAGGAAAGCCTTTTTCTACAACTCCTTCTGGTTCACAGCTGACCTCCTCAGAAGCCTAAAAGCGGGAGACTGATATGTTCTAAGGAAGAAGTGGAGAATAGTGTAGCAGCAGCACATGGTGACCCCACCAGAGACATTCCGCTGGAAGACTGTCTTTTCCAGCTGCCAACACTCGAGCCATGCACCCCTTTCAACATGGCAGACTTCACTCTTGATGAAGTAAGGGCAGTAGTGGAAAAAGCTCAAGCAGGATCTGCTCCAGGACCATCTGGCACCACTTACAAGGTCTACAAAAACTGCTCATGGCTACTGAAGAGGCTATCGAAGCTTTTGCAGACACACTGGGAGAAAAACGGGAACCCTGGCTCTGGACACTTTCTGAGAGCTGCTTTGTCCCTAAAGAACTGAACTCATTAGAACTTGACCAGTTTCGAGAGATCTCCCTGCTAGATGCTGAAGAGAAAATATTCTGGTCCACCATTGCTAAAAGATGAACATTTTATCTACTCGCCAATGAGTACATTGACATAAGTGTCCAGAAAGGAGGAGTTCTGGGGTACTCATAATGTCTGGAGCATACATCAGCGATCAGCCAGGTCATCAAGGATGCAACGAGCAACAACAACACACTCTAAGTCATATGGTTAGACCTCTCCAAAGCCTAACCAAGTGTACTTCACCAGCTGATCTAAAATGCATTGGAGTACTACCAAGTATCATCAGAAGTAGTCAAGCTTGTGATGTCACACATCGATTCGCTGAAAGTGAGGTTCACTGTGGGGAATTTCACCACCAAATGGCAGAGGTTTAGAAGGGCATCATGGCAGGATGCACGATATCAGGCATCCTGTTTGTGGCTGCAACAAACTTTCTACTAAAGGCAGGAGGGAGCATTCATGGATTATATTACTGTGATGACTCCATCGATCCAAGGAACACGGTGGATCCTAAACTCGCTGGAGAAGATGGCTATATGGTCTTGGATGCATTTCAACCCAGGTAAATCTAGGAGCCTAAGTCTCCTGAAAGGAAAGCTGACAAAAAAATATCTATTATTCACGGGGCTGATATTCCAACGATTCAAGAACAAGGAATCCGATGCCTTGGAAAGAATTAAGACAGCACCCTGAAGGACAGCGGCAACCTCAAAGACACCATGTCTCAACTAAATATCTGGCTGAAGGTAATTGACAACAACAAGCTGTTTGGAAGATTTAAGGTGTGGTGCTTCCAGTATGACATCATACCCAGATTGCAATGGCCATTCCTACTATATGTCTTCCCCATGACTCAAGTGGAAGCAATGGAGAGACTGTGTAGCAAATTCTTGTAAAGATGGGCAAGTGAAAGCAATGGAGAGACTGTGCAACAAATTCTTGTGAAGATGGCTGGGTGTCCCTCCAGCTTTCAGCTCAGTCAACCTGTACAGCAAGACCTCCAAGCTCTGCTTACCAGTCTCATCAGTGGTGGAAGAATTCAAAGCCACCAAGGCAAGAGCAGTCAGTAGACTGCTACTGTCTGGGGATGAGAAAGTCAGACACGCTAAGAAGGCCATTAAGTGTGGCAGGAAGTGGAAGCCTCAGGAAGCAGAAGCATATTGGAAACATCAGAAGATTGTTGGGGTAGTCTGTCAAGGATGGCTAGGACTTGGAAACTAAAACACCAAGAGATGGAGTAAGGTCAATGCTAAAGGCAAGACAGGACTAGTGGTGCAGAGGGTCTCGAACGATTGTTGTCCTGGAAGGAACTCTGGGGTACCAACCCAGGGCAAGTTGACCTTCCTCCTGCATGATATGGCTGACCTCTTGCCAACTCCAAACAATCTAAAGATCTGGGGCAAAGAAGACAACCCATCCTACAAGCAGTGTGGTGCAACCCTTTGCACCCTGAATCATATCTTGACTGGATGTCCCAAAGCTCTGGGAGAAGGCCGATACAGGTGGAGGCACGACAAGGTCCTTACAGAAATTGCCAAATGGACAGACCTGCAGAGGGTCAAAGCCAATAAACTACAGGCATTACCACCCGAAGTTGTCAATTTCCTAAGGGAAGGAGATAAGGTTCCTTGGGCAAGAACAACTGCCAAGAATCCCTGCTCCATTTTGCATCAAGCTTCCAACTGGGAGATTCAAGTGGACCTGAAGAAGAGACTTGTCTTTCCGGAAGGTGGTAGTAACCTCACTTCGACCAGACATGGTACTTCAATCCAGGAGAACAAAAGCTATCTTAGTAGTCAAACTCACAGAGCCGTGGGAGGACAGGCAAGCCTTCTCTCACCAACAGAAGAAAGCCAAGTACCAGGATTTGATCGATGAAGCTCATCAAAGGACAATACGCAACCTTATTTCCCATCAAATTTGGCAGCTATGGTTTCCCAGCAACATCAGTGCACCATTTCCTACAGAAGATTACATTACATTACAGTCATTTAGCCGACGCTTTTATCCAAAGCGACTTACAGTAAGTGCATTTAACATAGGAAATCAGGAGAACTACAAGTAATCAGAGGTTATAAGTGCATCTTCTCTCTAAACAAGCTTCTAAGAGCAAAACCAGTGCTAAAGTAGAAGCGCGAGAAAGAGATTTTTTTTTAATGAGTGAATACAATAAGCGCTACGAGCAAGTAACAGGGTAGTAGTTCTTGAAGACGTTTGGAGAGATGGGTTTAGAACCAGACAACTGAGGCAAGCCATTGGTGAGATAGCCATGGCAGCTGACACCAGCTCAGATTGTTGTGGTTGATGAGAGCTCACAGTTGGAACCCTTCTGCAGGTGAAGGCTAATTTGGTCTTTGCTGCCCCACTCAGGCGAGGCGTACAGGCTAAGGGGTGAAACGCTTGTGACCCTGAGATACCTGCTGAAGATGCAGAAGGGTTCACCGCAATGTGAATGCTCTGACCACCCTTCCACCAAGGAATACCATCAAGAGGTGTAACTTGCAACATCTTAAGTAGCTCCTGCAGTTTCTGCTTGTAGCAAAGCATCGCTGAAGTTTATTTTACTTGATGGTGGGGGAAACCAGAGCACCCAGAGAAAACCCACCGCAAACACAGGGAGAACATGCAAACTCAACACAAAGTATGACCCGGGTTGACCCCAAGGTTGGGCAACCCCGGGGTTGGAACCCAGGACCTTCTTGTTGTGAGATGACAGCGCTAACCACTGTGCCACTATGCCGCCTACCATTTGTTTGTTTTAGTAAATGTGTGAATGGTGTGATGGAGTTGTTGCTTATTCAATGCAAGGGTCTAAGGACAGGTCTAAAGTTGTTGTGTTACTGTGAAGCCCCTTGAGGCAATTTTGTAATTTGTGTTATTCCATCCATCCATTACCAAACAGCTTATCCCAGTTGGGGTCGCGGGATGCTGGAGCCTATCACAGCAGTCACTGGCCAGCAGGCAGGGTGACACCGTGGAAAGGCCACCAGTCCAGCACAGGGCTGACACACACACATACACACACACACACACACACACACTCACACACATACACACATTAAACCTAGGGACAATTTAGTATGGCCAATTCACTGACTACATGTCTTTGGACTGTGGAGGAACCGGAGCACCTGGAGGAAACCCACACAGACACGGGGAGAACATGCAAACTCCACACAGAGGACGCCTAGAATGACTCCCAAGGTTGGACAATCCCGGGGTTCAAATAATTTGTGTTATTGGGCTATGCAAATAAAATTGGCTTGACTTAAATTTGGCTTGAATATTTGGAAAAGCTTTATTCCTTATTTGATTCTTCCTCCTCTGAGTTTTACTAAATCTTCACACGTACAAACTGTGGCTGCTCAACATTTAAAATGTGTAAGAGGGACAGAGGAAGAAGGGTGGGAGGAAAGCAATGCATGAAAATGGATGGATGAATAGAAGGACAGGAGGGGAAGGAGATGGGGAAAGGTAGAGAGAGAAAATCCTTTCAGATCAAATCTCCTCGCTCAGCAGAGAGAAGAAAAAACGAAAAATGAGAACAAGGGACGATGGAGGAGGTGGAGGTGATTCGTGTCAAATTGCGAAATGGCTTAGAGGCACTGAGTCTCGTCTCATTTGACACCCAGTAGGACTCCTAAGGCTTCCTCTTTGAATCTTCCGTCGTCTCCATCCTCCTCACAATATATACAGGTGGTAACACCACACTCTCTCACTCTCACTCTCACTCTCACTCACTCTCTCTCTCTCTCTCTCTCTCCTCTCTCCTCTCTCTCTCTCTCTCTCTCTCTCTCTCTCGTCTCTCTCTCTCTCTCTCTCTCTCTCTCTCTCTCTCTCTCTCTCTCTCTCTCTCTCTCTCTCTCTCACACACACACACACACACACACACACACACACACACCCCACACACCACACACCATAACGGTAACTTTGTGATGGAACCAGTGCTACAGCAATAAAAAGCAATGCTACTCATTCAGACATCATCTGTTCACAGTTGCCTTCTGTGAGCAACATCTCGCAAACACATTTTCCTGTCTGCTCAAAGGACCTTCACTTTGGTCACATATAGCAGAAAGTAGCAAAGGCCAGATATCGACTTGCTCTCTATATAGTGACTTCTTTACATTGTAACACAAGGGAAGAACTGCCCTGAAATGTGTCTCACATAAAGGCTCCTTTTTAGCTAAGCCCATAATGATGAGACTATATATGCCATAGATGCAGCAGGCTTCAGTTACATTGATTCACATGTTTTGTCTCTGTCCGACATTATTAACAAATTTTAAAAAAGAAAAAAGGAAATGTTGAAGGTTCACAGGGTTAAAAGCTTCAAGGAGACAGTTCAATAGGGATAAGAGAGAAAGTAAAACAGACATGGGAAAAAGAAGTTGATTATATCGATAGCCTTGACTTGTGTGTTAAGCTAATAAAGCAGCATTTTCTTTCCCTCTCACTTTCTCCTCTTGTCTATCAGACTCCAGCTTTAGTCCCTCAGTTCCTGTCTTTCCTTTTTTTCCACACAGTCTGTTTTTCTCTCTAATTTTTCTGTGTTACTAACTCTCCCCACCACCATATCCACCCACTGTAGGGCTTTTAGGAATCCTCCTGATACCACAAACCCACTGCATCCACCCTCACCTATACAAACCTTGTTACAGGTTTTAGAAAACCACCGTGTCGTCAGTGAGTCAGTCTCCCATTCATTCAAATCAAATCAGGTTTGGTTGTAATACTTCCTCATTTGTACAAGAAAACAACATCGAGTTAGGGAAATCTGGAGACCCAATGGGCCTTAAATCTGCAGAATAGAGAAATACCGAAAGCCAAAAAAAGCAGACAGACAATCAGGGCAACAGGTCGATGTGGGCATTTACCATAGAAAATACAAATTTGATTTAGAAGTGGTCAAAGGTAATACGTTTTTTTTTTTGTAGAAACACAGAGGAAATGTACTCTTCTCCTCCTCTTTTTGCTTTACTATTGAACGACAATTTATTTATTTTACAACCCAGGTCTTATTTTTGTAGATCTTGCTATTACCTTTATGCATGCTCAATAATCCAGGTAGGGAAATCACAGAAAGTTTAATCAGTTCATCTGGACACAACATTTATTGACAGAAACGTTTCCTCACTCATCTAAGTGACGTCTTCAGTCTCAACTGACTGCAGGTATCCCCACCCTTATAAACAATACAGTGGCATAACGACCAAAACCAACAGCATTGTAAAATGGCAACAGATGACTGTCTACACCCATCTACAGGCCACTGGCCACTCTTTCAAGGATGAGGATGTGCACGTCCTTGATAGGGAGGAACGCCGGTTTGAACAGGGAGTCAAAGAGGCCATTTATATGAAGAGGGAACGACCATCCATGAACTGAGGGGGGCTAAGAGTACATCTGTCACAATCTTACAATGCTGTGATTGCTAACATTGCCAGATCCTCTGTGATAGCACTCATGGCCATTTAAAGAAGGTTGAATCCGTTCATCTGGGTACATTTATTGATGGTCAATAAACATTGTATCCAGATGAACTGATTCAACCTTCTTTGATTTTCTTACCTGGATTATTGAGCATGCATCAAGACACACATGGCAACTGTAACTCTAGTTAATGGTCACGCCCATATTGCATGATACTGATTGTTGGTTTTGATCATTAGGCACTGTATTGTACTGTATTGTTTCTAAGGGTGGGGATACCTGCAGTCAGCTTAGACTGAAGAGGTCACGTAGATGAGTGATAAAACATTTCTCTCAATAAGCATTGTGACCAGGTGAACTGATTCGACTTTCTGTGATTTTGCCATCATGCATATCTTCTACATCATTTTCCTTACCAGCTTCATTGTGGAGATCTTGGACATGGAAATGATGATAGACTCAACCCTTACGACGTATAATGGAGGTTATGGTGCCACAGAATATGATCCTTAAACCTGTCCTTTCAACATCCACAAAAAAACCCCCAAAAACCAAAAACAAAAAACCAAAACAAAAAACGTAGTTCATTTGAGAGGATGGAGGAGGAGAGAGCAAAAAAGAGAAATATGGGAAGAGGGCTACAATAAAGTGAATCAAAACTTACCCCAGAGTGACAGACAAGTAGAGCAACAGATCAGCAGGCGAGAGAACATATTTGTAGATTAAGAGGGAGAAAAATTCTGTACACATGATTTTCCATTATCTATAATTTCTCAATTGTGCTGGTCAGGTAATTAGTCAATGGCTACTATTCCCTACTGATGTGGTAATTCCTGTAAGTTGAACTAGGAAGTAACTAGGTAATGTGATGAACCAGTGTTGACAATACTGGACATTTCAACTGATAAATTTTAACCTTCATTTACTTTTCACTTCCAAATATGTGGTTAAAATAATCAGGTTAAATTGGACATTGTACAACATCTCTGATACTCTTATCCTGGAGCATCAGAAGAACCGCTGTACTGCTGCGTCCTGACTTGCGTGTTCGAGATCTCCAAAATAAAGCTGTTGAGGAAAAGGATGTCATGATTGATATGCATCATGGAAAACTCTATGAAAATAAGACCCAGCTTGGAAAAAAATGAAATTATCTTTCAAGCCCTTTCCCTGTAACCCACTCCTCTAATGCAACTACCCTCCTTTTTCCATTTCCCTTCTCTGCTCATGTTTGAATTGACTCTTAAAAATGTAAAAACAAACACACACCTGTTCTAGTGAGGTACCAGAAAATGGGATACAAAACTTGAAAAAATTGTGTTCACACAAACACGGTTTTCTTCATTAAGTTGAACCCATATTTACACTACAAAGGAGGCGATAAGACAATACTTTTTTTATTACAGCCATTAAAAATTAAGTCACAGTACAAAATTGAAGAAATCATAGTAAAAAAAAAATTAACCAGTGTTTACAAAGTTCATATAAATGTGGGTATACATTCAAATATATCAATAAGTTAATAATAAACAAAGCACAAGATGAATAACATGTCCAAAAATACATTATGTCAAAAGCACCGAATGAGACAGAATAGAAATCCAAACTGGTGCAGTATACAATCATGACTAAAAGGATCTGAGGTCAAATTATGCATGGAAACCAAGGGGAGCAAGAACCTGAAGATAATAGATCCATGCTGCTTTTCGTCTCAATAACAGATTATCAAGAAAAAAAAAGTTTATGATCATCTCCTTTGGCATATCAACAGACATTACTTCATTGGTTGGAAGTTACTGGCTGTAATGATGTAACCTGATTGTCTCCACTGGTGTAGTGGGACAACCTACATATAAATATGGGTATACCTTTTGTCATTTTGTCACTGACCCCAGAACACCAATTGTATTGTATATCAATTGAATATCAAAGTGTCCGCATTCTCGCCATAAAGTCAAACACGTTTTCAGAGGGTGTCGGACTCCACCGAGGTTGTCCCTTGTCTCCGATTCTGTTGGACAGGATCTCAAGGCACAGCCAAGGTGAGGAGTGTGTCCATTTTGGGAACCTCAGAATTGCATCTCTGCTTTTCGCAGACGATGTGGTTTTGTTGGCTTCATTATAACGTGACCTCCAGCGTGCACTGGGTGGTTTGCAGCTGAGTGTGAAATGGCCAGGGTGAGAGTCCGCACCTCCAAGTCTGAAGCCAGGGTTCTCTACCGGAAAATTGTGGATTGCTCCCTCCGGGTTGGGGATGAGTTGTTGCCTCAAGTGAAGGAGTTCAAGTATCTCGGGGTCTTGTTCACGAGTGAAGACAGGATGGAGCGGGAGATTGATGTGTGGATTGGTGTAGCATCAGCAGTAACGCGGATGTTGTACCGGACCATTGTGGTGAAGAGGGAGCTGAACCAGGAGGCAAAGCTCTTAATTTACCAGTCAATCTTTGTTCCAATCCTCACCTATGGTCATGAGCTTTGGGTAGTGACTGAAAGGGTGAGCTCGCGGATACAAGCGGCTGAAATGAGTTTCCTCCGTAGGGTGTCTGGGCTCTGCCTTAGCGATAGGGTGAGGAGCTCGGACATCCGGAGGGAGCTCGGAGTAGAGCCGGTGCTCTTTTGCATCGAAAGGAGCCAGTTGAGGTGGTTCGGGTATCTGATCAGGATGCCTCCTGGGCGCCTTCCTTTGGAGGTTTTCCAGGCATGGCCAACTGGGAGGAGACCCCAGGGTAGACATAGAACTCGCTGGAGGGTCTACATGTCCAATCTGGCCTGGAAATGCATTGGCATCCCACAGGAGGAGCTGGAGGGCATTGCTGGGGTGAGGGACATCTGGAGTGCCCTGCTTAGCTTGCTGCCACCGCGACCCGACCCCGGAGAAGCGGCTGATGATGAAATGAGATGAGATGACAAGATCAATTGTTTTGCTTTTTTGTTTCAATTTTTTTTAAAGTTTATTGTGAAAATGAACATTACATTAGTATCAATTATGCAGTGCTAGGTAGCATTGTGGCAAAACAATGCAGAACACTTGTTCGTTACAAAATGAAAAGGCATGTCAAAATGCGAACCTTGGAACTCCCTCAGATGAGTTGCCATATAATTTTTTGTTTCATCATTTTTTATCTCTCCTATAGCTGCTACAATGTACTTTGTTTTTAACCTCTATGTACTGTCTTTTTTTTATTTCAGTTTTGGTAAACTTCACAGTCATAAAGAAAAAAAAATCACTATATTGACTTTGCAACTCCAAAGTATAGTAATTTCCCCTTTGTTCTTTCAGTTGACGTTTTGTAAAACAATAATTGACACAGCAATTCACCAACCAAGGCTTATTCGGTCTCCATATCCTCCAATATCTGAAACTAAGTACCACAGAGAGTAGCTCTGATGCAATGTAAAATAGATACGACTAAATTAACAAAAAGGCATAGCTTTTCATTGCTTTCAAAGGGAAATGGTGGGGGAATTGTATAAAAGATTCATATTTTTCTATGTGACTGGAAGGTAGTGCATTTTTTATTCCTTTACCCAAACCTTTATTTAACATTCACGAGTGCTGTCTATGGACTAAAATTGTGGAAGAGAACATTTTCAGCTTTCAAGAAACCATCAACAGGCTTGTGCTGAAGGCAAGTTAAACAAGTTTAAAGTCAGCTTAGTCTGTTTACCTTATTGATGTGAGATTACCTCTAAACCCATCTTGAAAGTTTATTGGATATATCATGATTAACCAAGGGAGAGGAAAATTGGAGAAATTTTTTCTAACAGTCAATAAGCAGCTCATTTGGTCCTTGGAGGGTGGCGCAAGCTTCATACCTCACAGGGCAATGACAGCCAAATCAATTGTAAGATTTAAAAAGTGCATGGTTGTCAATGTGTCATCAGTTTTTTTGTTTTGTTTTATATCTTGAGTTTGATTGGAAATTGACAATTTGTGAATCCAGGGTTTTATTGTGACGGCAGTGATATATCACCATGATAGGACACGATTTAAAGGGATGCTCCGACGCAATACAACATTAAACGAATTTAACACCACGTGTCAAACTATATAAAGTCACTATAGGGAGGGAAAATATTGTCGCAGAGCAAAAAACTGATTTTGGTCAAGGTGTACGTCATTTTGACATATGCCTCTACTTTTTCCTCTGATTTGAAGAACTACAATGAGTGGGATGATTGATTTTACAGCTATCTCCCCCTAAAGCCAGAGGAGGCATAGACCAAGAACCTCTGCATCTCTGAGCCGAGAGAACCTACCAGCAGACTTCACTAACTTGAAAGTAATGGCTTCAAGTCGTTTTGAGGATTATAGATTGGATGAGGACACATTTCATCAGGTTAGGATGAAGCTGGATATTGAAGGCTATCGTTTTTAGTGTGAATACACCGCGGAGATCAGGCAAATACATGAGTTGGCAGCTCTGTCTCCTGCTGGAGGAAAACAAGAAACTACCACGGGGCCGCTTTGTGCCTGTGGAAACTGCCGCAGTGCCAACTGAGATGGAGAGTGTCTGCTGTAATGAATGGGAGTGGGCACAGTTCTCTCTTTCATCAGTGGAACAAGAAATGGACGGGAAGGGGAGAGTGTGCATAACTACACACACTGCTTATAATACGAGGACACATGAGGATATATATATATACACACACACACACACAAGGATTAACTTGTACAGGTGAAATAAGAGGTGATATGGTGCGATGGTGCAGAGACTATATCACAGACACTGAAATAAATGTTAGCAGGTTACTTACATACATGCCTGAGGTAGATGGACATGACAGAGCGTACCAGTATACACACAATGTACAGTACATACAAAATGGTTGGATTTATTTGACAATGTTACACGTTCATTTGAATGACAGCCTGCGGAAAGAAACTGTTTTTATATCCGGTTGTTTTGGTGTACAGTGCTCTGTAGCGCCTACCAGAGGGGAGGAGTTGGAACAGGTCGTGGCCAGGGTGTCATTGGACTGCGGTGATGTTGCCTGCTCGTTTCCTGAGTCTGGAGGTGTATAAATCTTGATTGGAGGGCAGGTTGGCACCAATGACTTTCTCTGCAGACTTATCTGTCTGTTGTAGACTGTCCCTGTCCTGTCTGGCGGCCGATCCAAACCAGACAGTGATGGATGTGCAGAGGACAGACTGGATTATTGTAGTGTAGAACTGAATCATCATCCTTGAGGGGGTTGAACTTCCTGAGCCGGCAGAGAAAGTACATCCTCTGCTGGGCCTTTTTGAAGAATTGTGTCTATGTTGGATGCCCATCATAGGTCCTGGAAGATTGTGGAACCCAGAAATCTGTACACTTACACTTCTGTTGATGTGTTTGATTCTCTCTCTCTCTCTCTCTCTCTCTCTCTCTCTCTCTCTCTCTCTCTCTCTCTCTCTCTCTCTCTCTCTCTCTCTCTCTCTCTCTCTCTCTCTCTCTCTCTCTCTAGGTGACACACACACACACACACACACACACACACACACACACACACACACACACACATTCCCATGCTTTCATGTCTTTTCCTGTCCCTCCTTCTCTCTCCTAGTTTGAAGTCGAGTTCTATTGGATGTGAATTAAAGGAAGAGAGGAGATAGAGAGGGGCGAAAGAAAAAGAGTGAGAGAGAAACACACCAGAACAAAAGGCAAGGGGGGGAGACTGAAAAAAAACTGGAGGCATAGATGGAGAGGGGTGATAGTGAGTTGAAAGATTGGAGGGAGAACAGAAAAAGGGGGATGAAAGCGAGAGAAGAAAGACAGCTAGAAGGAGATGAGTAAATCAGACAGGATGACAGACTGGTGGAAAAACTGCTCATAAAGCATGGATTAAGGACTTCTTTTGCCAGACTACGACTCAGGTGCTGTGAGGGCCAATTTACAAACACACCCACAGCAACAGACAAAAGGATGGGGGAAGAGAGAGAAAAGAGAAGGATGGAAAGAGAGCTGCAATTAAGTGAATCAAAATTTATTGCGGAGGCAGAGACAAGCAGAGTAATAAATGAACAGGAGGGAGGACACATTTATAGATTATGAGGGGGAAGGCGGGGAATTCAAGATTAACCAATACATGTCTAGTTTCTGTACTGCAATACTTAAGATACCCAAACTTTACTCTTGACTTAACCTTGACCAGTTACCCAAATGTCAAATACTGCCCATCTGTGATAACAGTGTTTTTTTCCCAGTTAGAAAAGCGTAAACCAGGGCATCCGGGTAGCATAGCGGGTCTATTCTGTTGCCTACCAACATGGGAATCGTCGGTTCGAATCCCCGTGTTACCTCCGGCTTGGTCGGGCATCCCTACAGACACAATTGGCCGTGTCTGCAGGTGGGAAGCCAGATGTGGGTATGTGTCGTGGTTGCTGCACTAGCACCTCCTCTGGTCAGTGCGCCTGTTCAGGGGGGAGGGGGAACTGGGGGGAATAGCGTGATCCTCCCATGCACTACGTCCTCCTGGTGAAACTCCTCACCGTCAGGTGAAAAGAAGTGGCTGGTGACTCCACATGTATTGGAGGAGGCATGTGCTAGTCTGTAGCCCTCCCTAGATCAGCAGAGGGGGTGGAGGGAGAAATGACCAGGAAGGCTTGGAAGAGTGGGGTAATTAGCTGAGTACAATTGGGGAGTAAAAGGGGGAAAAAGAAGAAAAAAAAGAAAGGAAAAAAGCATAAAAAAAAGCTCGAGGTCAAGCACAGACACATAAACGAACACACACATACGCGCACACACAGCGAAAAAACAGCTTCACACACACACACACACATGATTGAAGTGTATGAAATGAGGTTAATAATGTACCCTAGTGAGAGGAAAAGACGGGGGGATGGAGTGACAGGTGAGTGGCAAGGGGAACAGTGAGAGGCAAAAATAGAGAGCGTGACAAACTGAACTAAGAAAGACAGATGAGACCAAACACAGAGACAAATGATAACAGCAGGACAGCTAGAGGAAGGATGAAATGAACAGGGGAAACAGAGATAGACAGATATGCTTTAATTAAAGGTCACACTGGTATCTGCAACTTTATACTTCCAGGACACGGTCCAGCCCCATGTGCTGGCCTATACGCATCTTCTACCACTAGGAGCTTAGCCCTCTCTTGCTCACACCATCCTGATCTAACAGTATCTGGTCTCGACTCCTCTTCCTCATGAAAAGACTAATTTCTGTATTTCAGTGCCAGTTTGTGCCACTCACTTAAATATTGTGCCGGTCTGAGATGAGGAGATGGGTGGAAAGGGACACTGGAGAAAACGACTTTGAGGATGTCTGCCAAGGGGGTAGGTAGCCCAAGTTTGAGTCCGCTATACCTGTAAAGCTATACTTAACAGAGATGTTTAAAGCATCCCTGCTCCTGGGGCCGCACACTATAGAGGGCTGCTCAGAAAACAATTTTCCATGTTGGGAGATTAACAAAATATATAATTATCCAAAAAAGAAACATCCAAGAAACAACTCCCTCCCCTCGTTGAATCACATCTCTCTCTATTTTACCTCCTTTTTTACCCACCCTCTCCATCTCTCGCTTTTTGCCTTTTTTATCTAAGCAATGGACCACTATTTTTAAGGTTGTGCTACTGTGATGACACTCTAGTGGCCGTCATCTTGTGTCTGTGGCCAATCAGCAGCGGATGTTATTCGTGATAACGCACAACTCTCGTTTTCTATTGCTTTTATACATCAGTTTTACAATGTAAAGAAACCAAGAGAAACTCTGTGAAAAATGTTTCTAATATTTGTAATTTCTTCTACTAAAAACGTAGTCCCACCACAAGTGGCTTGTTGCTATGCAACCAAATGACGACGTTACATTCTAAGAAATAACCTGAAAACAAATGTCACTAGCATATAAAGTAGCTTAGCTAGCAACACAAACTAACCCTTGGCAACACTACAAGTAACATTAATAATATGAATAGCAACATAGTAAAACAAACGAAATAAGATTAGTGAACACTGCCAGCTTCCTGCTTTTTTTTTGCTGGTACACTACCATTTTTTGTGCAGTTGGAGAAGGCACTGTAGGTAGACCAGGTTCACATTAGCGTCAAACAGGCTTGCTCACTTCCCTGGTGATGTTTTGCCTGTGTGTGTTGCCTGAGCCATGCCATCTTGGATATTGAAATAATATTCTGAAATAGATCCATCGTTGACACATTACGACAGCCATTGAAATCAGCTGTTGATGAAATCATCTGCAAGATGCGGAACAATACAGGTTAAGTGATGAGGCCCCCGTGATGTTATATTAAATAACACATGGCCCTCAGGCAATCAGATTGCTTGATTACAAACAACTGCCATATCTGTTTTCATCTTCCCCAGATATCTTACATGATAGTACCTTGGTCACAGGAGCATTGTGAGGGTACTGAGGCCTGACCTTTGCATTCCTGTTGTCTGGCTGCTTGTAATGGTTGTTGATGTAGTTTGTGAAAACAATGTTTAGAGATAGCAGAGATGAAATCATTAACTGAGAGAGAAAATGAATTGAACCACTTGAAAGAAAACAGACGGATAAAAGGATAAGCACAGAGGACCACAGCGGCAACCAAGAGCAGACATTAAACTAAACTCATTCAAGGAGAGCCCAAGCACAAGCCAATAAATGAGAACAAACAGCAACCAATGGATAGCAGTTTCGGATGGAGCGAGCAAGATAACAGCGTATATTCCTCATGACAAACATGTGAACCCGTCTGCCCATCAAAAAGAAAATATCAAGGGAAAAGCACCTGTCATAACAAAACAACCCTCGCAGTGAAAGAGGGGAGTTCAACTATGACAGCCTTTCCAAAGAAGCACAACTTGAATGAGCAATAAAAAAAAAAAAAAAAAAAAAAAATATATATATATATATATATATATATATATATATATATATATATACTATTAAATAATACAAATCCACTTTAAATCCATTTAGATGCATTGCCAATAAATTAGTGTGGATTTTGTATAGAATTTGAACATGAAATAATCAAACAATTTATGTTAAACAAAAAAAGTCAATCAATCAATCAATCAATCAATCAATCAATCAATCAATCAATCAATCAATCAATCAATCAATCAATCAATCAATCAAGTTGTATTTTATATAGCGCTTTTCTAGCTGCAACAGCCACTCAAAGCACTTTACAATTAATGGAAAATAGCATATAGAGGAACAAAATTAATCAGTCAGCTTTATTTGATGCTATTCTCTATGGACTGTCTGACCTATTAAAGGACCAAAATTGTCCGCTACTGCCACATTTCCCTAGGAAACTGGCAGAAGAAAACCCAAACGCACGACTCACAGACAGGATGATTACAGTTTAGGGCAGGCAGACAGGCAAAACAGGTTCAAACCATACATTTGAATTACCAGGGAAGACAGTCCAAACAGTTATAGTCTAGGCAAATAGTCTAGGGCAGGCAGAGAAGCAAAGTCCAGGAATAGGAAAATACTTCAGACAAGATAAACAGAGAGAACGTAGGCTAGACAACACTAGATAGACAAATATAGCTGTCCAGGGGGCTGTCGATAGAGACAGGACTGCCGTTCGCAGGGCTGGCGACAAAGACAGGACCACCATTTGAGGGTCGACAACGTGGACTGGACTGCTCTGGCACCTGGTGATGTAGGCAGGGCTGCACGGGAGGCCATTGACATAGGCAGTACCACTCGGGAGGCCAGTGACATAGGCAGGACCGCTTGGGAGGCCGATGACGAAGGCAGGACCACTCGGGAGACCAACAGCATGGGCAGGACAGCTTGGGAAGCCAGGAATGAAGGCAGGACCACTTGGGAGACCAACGGCGTGGGTGGGAGAGTTTGGAAGCCAGTGTCATGGATGGGACTGCATGGGAAGCTGGTGAGGGAGGTGGAACCACACAGGAGATTGACCAGAGGGCATGAAACCAGGAAGAGTGCAGGTGAATCTGGTCAGAGGCACTGGGACCAAGGGAAAAGTAACAGGCCTCAAAGGAAGCTGGGAGTTGGGCCTCTGGAGTCTTAGGAGGTGGGGCAGTTGAAGACTCTGGAGGCAGAGCAAGAGGAGACATGGGAAGTGGAGCTGCAGAAGAAACAGGAAGCTGGGCCACTGGAGACACAGGAAGCTTGGCCACAGAGAATGCTGCTGACTCTGGAGGCCGGACCACAGGGAATACAGGTAGTGGGCAGCAGAGGATGGATCAAACTGTCAAGTGGGACCCCAGGGGATTCAGGAAGCGGGGAGCTGGCCGTCATGGAAGGGCTGGAACCAGACAACCTCAAAATTCACAGGTAACAAACCAACAGGAACCCAAAAACCAAGGACCCCACTACTTCAGGCAGCTGGAGGTCAGATTGGGCAATGGTGAAGACAACTGATCTCTGGGGAGGTTTGGCTGTAGGTCGGCACAGACGGCTGACTGTTGAAGATCTGGCAGGGCGTCTGTATATGTGGCTGACAGCTGGAGGTCCAGCTGGTTGTCGGCAAAGAAGACCGACTGCTGGAGATCTGATAGGGTGTCAGCCTGCTGGGGGTCAGGCAGGGTATCAGTGGGTATGGCTGATGGCTGGAGGTCCAGCTGGTCATCGGGAAAGACAACTGGCTGCTGGAGATCTTGCAGAGCATCGGCGAAGACAGCTGACTGCTGGTGGTCCGGCAGGATGTCGATGCGGCCAGTGGCTGGAGGTTGCCAGGAAAAATGACCGACTGCTGGAGATCTGGCAGGGTGTCATCAGGTGTGGCCGATGGCTGGAGGTCTGGCTGGTTGTCGGCAAAGACGACTGGCTGTTGTAGATCAGGCGAGGCCTTGGCAAAGACAACCGATGACTCAGGACTAGGCTGGGTGTTGGCAAGCACAGCCATCAGCTTGGGATTAGGTCGGGTGTTGGCAAGGGCAGCCATGGCTCGGGATCTGGGTGGGCATCGGGAAGGTTGGCTGATAGCTGGGGACCACGCCGGGTGTTAGCAAGGGCAGCTGAATGGTGGGGATCAAACTGGGCATCAGCAACGACAGCCGATGGCTTGGGATATGGAACAGGCTGAGCATTACTAGGGGCAGCGGACAGATCAGAAACTGGGAAATGCTGAGCATCGGCAGGGGCAGCCAATAGCTCGGAAACTGGGACAGGCTGAGCATAGGCGGGGCCGGCTGACTGCTGGGGAATAGGAACAGGCTGTGTGTCGGCAGGGGATGCCGACAGCTCAGATGCAGGAACAGGCTGGGCATCGGCAGAAGCAGCCGACGGCTCAGGAACAGGCCTGCCCCCGAACGGTGGTCCTGTCTTCATGGGTGAGGGAAACTTGGTCTTCAGTGTAGGAAAGTTAATCGAGAGGAATAACATCTATAAAGGTCACAGGGGAAGCAGAATAGGTAGGTGGAAGAAGAAAGTGGAAGGAGGGTGAAAAAAGAAATGAAAAAAAAATCAAACAAAGCCCATTTGTTTCTTTGCTTTGTCTTTGAAATATTTCTGCCACCATTACCAGTTGCTTGTAATGAAACATGAGATTAATATTAATCTGCCGTAGGGAATGAATGTTGTCAGAGGGTAATGAACAGAGGCAAGAGAAATAATGACAAAAATACAGATAAATGAAAGGGGAGAGGAATGTGCATCAGAAACATGGCTTTGACCTTATGCTGTAATTGTATGAGAATATGTTACGAGTTTGTTTTTGTTTTGTTTGGGGTTTTTGTTTAGGCCAAGATGCTCAAGAAAGACAACTCTATCTATTGCATCATGCAGTCATGGAGTGCCAAATCCAACCACTCTAGCTAGAAGAAATTATTTGATTTGTACTAAATACTAAATAGTAAAAAAAACAAAAAAAAAAACAAAACAGGTGAAATCAGACAAATAAATAAATAAATTCAATGTTTGGACCTAGTTGATAAAAATTATTGTTTTTTACCATCTTACTGCTGAAAATATTACAGTCATTTAAAGATAGGAAGTCCACAGTGCTGACCACCATGAATTACAGGTCAGTATGAGCGCTGAATGGAAATTCTGGTGTTTCATTTTGATCAGATTTGAACTCTCATTGATTAGAGCATATAGATGAAGCAGACCCAGTCGCAGCCCATGCTGCTATGTACTGACACTGTTGACAAAGTGCAATACATGATGTGCCAAGTATCCTTTGGTGTCTATGTACATGAGCCGTGGCAGGTTAACAACTACTACTTAATCCTAAATTTAATCATTACCTAACCATAACCCTAGACTCAACCGTTACCTACCCTGTATGTAATTGATAGTCATACATGAAGCCAAATGTTTAACACTGGAGACTATAGAACACATCTCTATACAAATGCCAAATGGTACTTTGCTCATCATGGTGATACCATGATGCCATGGTATGGGGATACATTAATGAAGCTGGCCTAGAGATCATGCTATTGGCAATCCTATCAGAATTTTGTATTGTGCATTGGGGGTTTAGTGGTGAATATAACTGTTTTCCAAGCAGCTGACCTGGATTCAGTTCAGGGGTAGCCACTTAAAAAAAAAGAAAAAAAAGAAAGAATGAAAAATAGTAGCCAAAGACATTGAAATTTCTCCAACCTAATAATGTATATATTGTTTTTGGAGGGGGGGGATTTTTTCCCCTTTTTTCTCCCCAATTGTACTTGGCCAATAACCCCATTCTTCTGAGCCACCCCGGTCGCTACTCCACCCCCTCTGCCGATCCGGGGAGGGCTGCAGACTACCACATGCCTCCTCCAATACGTGTGGAATCGCCAGCCGCTTCTTTTCACTTGACAGTGAGGAGTTTCACCAGGGGGACGTACTGAATGGGAGGATAAAGCTATTCCCCCCAGTTCCAACCCCCCCCCCCCGAACAGACGCTCCGACTGACCAGAGGAGGCACTAGTGCAGCGACCAGGACACATACCCACATCCGGCTTCCCACCCGCAGACACGATTGTGTCTGTAGGGACACCCGACCAAGGCGGCGGTAACATGGGGATCTGAACTGGAAATCCCCATGTTGGTAGGCAAAGGAATAGACCGCTATGCTACCCGGACGACCATAATGTATGAATTTTGTCCAAAAAAGCCAGCACATGACAGCAGCGAGGTTTGCTCTTAGACTGTGTGTGGATAAAGAGTGTCAAGAATGAGAGTTAAACTGCAACACGCGAAGCATAATGGATGAGCGATTCATCACCTTCACCACTCGACCGCCTCATCCTCAAATATATATTTGTATTCACATCTGGCAGCGCTAACCTCAATCAACCTGACATCAAGGCTTTTTGCGACACATTATTGCAACACAGCTAAAAGTCAAAGCAAGGCCTAACTCATTTCCCTGACTTTGATGAAACAGATTTAATGTGTGCGTGCATGTGTGTGTGTGTGTGTGTGTGTGTGTGTGTCTAGCAGGTATAAAATATGTTCATGTCTGTTAAACAGTAGGTGTGTATGTTAATGCATTAGTTTGTGTTTGCTCATTTGCATATGTCTGAGTGAACACAAACGTCTATGTTTCGGTTAAAAAACCTGCACATATATAAAACACACACTGTAAACACGCCTCTATTCGTGTATATATATATATATATATATATATATATATATATATATATATATATATATGAGTGTCTATATGTATTTACTTTTACAAGTTGATCCGAATTATTTGAAAAAATACAAATAATTGATTTTATATGTCGCTATTGTAAATGAATGAAATATGAGAAAGTGGAGTAAATTTTGGATTTTCTCCCCTTTTCCTCCCCAGTTGCATCCGGCCAATTACCCCACTCTTCTGAGCCATCCCAGTCGCTGCTCCACCCCCTCTGCCGATCCGGGGAGGGCTGCAGACTACCACATGCCTCCTCCCATACATGTGGAGTCTCCAGCCGCTTTTTTTCACCTGACAGTGAGGAGTTTCACCAGGGGGACGTAGCGCCTGAGAGGAGATCACACGATTCCCCCCAGTTCCTCCTCCTCTCTGAACAGGCGCCCCCAACTGACCAGAGGAGGCTCTAGTGCAGCAACCAGGACACATACCCACATCCGGCTTCCCACCCGCAGACACGGCCAATTGTGACTGTAGTGGCGCCCGACCAAGCCGGAGGTAACACGGGGATTAGATCCGGCGATCCCTGTGTTGGTAGGCAACGGAATAGACCGCTACGCTACCCGGACGCCCTGGACATGAAGTATTTTCCCAGAATGACTGTATATTCGTATTGGTATATGTGTTTTTAAAGCTGCAATCCGTAACATTTCTCCATTAGTAAGTAGCTATTTCATCCATCTGGACTATGTAGTGAGGTTACATAACACCGTCATCTATACCACGGTTGGAGACACTCCCCAGGCTCTGTATCCCCTTTGTTGAAACTATTTTTTGATGGGGTAGGACCAACACCGGTGCAGCGGCAAATACGTTATGGCAGGCCGTTCCATAATGTATTCATTAATTGGCACTAATCACTAAAATTTAGAGATTATTGCTTTATTTTTCAAATACTAGCTGGTATTCTGGTTGTCACTAGTCGCTATTGTAAAGTCACTAGTTACTAAAAATTAGGTACTAGTTCTAATAAAATAAGTACTAGTTACTAATTTGATTATGACTCGTCACTTTTCTCTTTCGCTAGTAACAATTCAATAAATACCAGTTTGTTTAGTAAAGGCGCTAGTCACTATTAAATTCTCACTAGAAAACTACCTGCTTATCAATTGACTCTTATGAAGCGTCACATATTAGATATCAACTTTTCATTAACTACGAGTCATTATTTAATTAGCACTAGCTGTTAATCAAATTCTACTAGTCATTATACATATATTAGTTCATAGTAACTATTCACCAATGGCTATGCTATTCTGATTTTCACCTGTCACAATTACATTATTGCGAATGTCACTGTGTGTTGTGTGTGTGTGTGTGTGTGTGTGTGTGTGTGTGTGTGTGTGTGTGTGTGTGTGTGTGTGCGTGTGTGTGTGTCTCCCTGACCCTGTTTACACTTTGTTTTGAAATAGCGTTGTGGGCGATCGGATCACAAGTGGACAGCGAGACACATCGCCGTTTCCACCTGTGTCTATTATGCGTCTCCAAATGCGTCCTGCTGACCACTTGTGATCAGATTTCATTACTCCGAAGAAGAAGAAGAAGAATATTTCCTGTCACGTCCTTGTCGGGGACACATTAGCGTTTACACCACAAAAGATATGTGGTCAAATACATCCCAGACCACCTTGGCAAGTAGTTTGAGTAACCAGTTCACAAAACGTCTTGGTGGTTGTTTACACTTGTATTTAGCGCTGTCCACTTGTGATTCGATTGCAAAAAACGCATTTTCAAACCAAGTGTAGACGGGGTCCCTGTTACCCGTGGGGACGTGTCTACCGATTAGCTGCACAGATCTAAGAAGGAACACCTGCCCACTCAGAGGAGAGAGGTGATTGGCGCGCTTTTTTGGAAGGTGTTTTTTTTCTTTTTTTTTCTCTGGGCACTCTGACCGGTCTACGGCTATACAGCCCCATACGCAGCAAGCTGTGATGCAGTGCCTTCTGACACCTGTCCATCATAGCCAACATTAACCTTTTCAGCAATTTTAACTACAATAGCTCTTCTGTGGGATCAGACCAGAGGGGCTAATCTTCGCTCCCCACGCACATCATTGAGCCTTGGGCTCTCATGACCTTGTCACCGGTTCGCCGGTTGTTCTTCTTTGGACCACTTTTGGTAGGTACTAACCACTGCTTACCAGGAACACCCCACAAGATCTGCCGTTTTGGAGATGCTCTGTCCCAGTCTTCTAGCCATCACAATTCAACCCTTGTTAAAGTTGCTCAGCTCCTTATGCGTGCCCATTTTTCCTGCTTCCAACACATCACCTTCAAGAACTGACTGTTCATTTGCTCCCCAATATATCCCACCACTTGACAGGTGCCATTGTAAATAGATAATCAATGCTATTCACTTAGTGGTTGTAATGTTTTCAGTGATTGGTATATAAATATTTTTAATATTAGTGAATTAATATGACTAGTCACAACTAGATGCTGATATCAAAAATTCATATTTGACGAGTCAAAATGAAATGAGCTGATAGTGTCAAATTGAATAGCAACTATTCACTTTTGAAAAACTACCTGGGTTTTATTCAAAAGCAACTAGTAACAGGGGGACATTCAACTAGCATGAATAAAAAGTTGCTCATAGCTAACATATAATTACAAGTATATATATATATATATATATATATATATATATATATATATATATATATATATGACAGCTGATGGTTGCTTATGGCATGAAACAGGCTTGTACTGTCTCATAAAGAATTTCCTTGACTCCCTCGATTATTTTGCTCCTTATTTGTTGAGCACTTTCCCTATTGTTGGGAGTTTCTTTTAATAAAGTTATATATATATATATATATATATATATATATATATATATATATATATATATATATATATATATATATATACACACACACACACACACACACACACTTAGCACAAAAAGTAAGGGAATTTGTGTTTGGTAGATGATTTCTTTGTTGTAAGAATGGTTCTTGACAATACATCTTATACAGTTTAAGTCCGCGGTGGTGTAGCGGTCTAAGCATCGGCTTTGTGTCGATGCGGTTGCCCATTGGGGACCGGGGTTCGCGCCCCGGTCTCGTCAGATCCGACTATGGCCGGACTCGATGAAGCAGCAATCATTGGCAACGCTGTCTTCGGGAGGGGAGCGAAGTCGGCTTGTGTTCGTCACGTGAATGCGTCTCTGGTGTGTGTCGGGAAAAACAGTGGTTCGGCCTGGAGTCGCCTTGTCACGAAAGTGGGGAGGCGGTCTCCTTCCAGACTGCCGGCCGGAGAGACGCAGTTGGCGAACGCATGCAGTACGAGGGTGGGTGTTTGAATTAAAATAGGGATCGATTGGCCACTAAATTGGGAGAAAAAAGGGAAAAATCATAAATAAATTAAAAAAATCTTATACCGTTGGAAAGCCTGTTTATTTCCCTTTTAAATGGGACCACATTTGTAAGGAACATGCATTTGTGGGATGAGCAGCAGAGCTGAGTATGTGGGTTGAGCCCATGAAAAATTTGCCAGATCTTCTCTGCCAATGCCAAACAGGTTATTTTGCTGTTGCTATTGACTCTTGTTTTGAGCTTCTGGTACCCCAGGTGCTGACAATCACTGCCTAATATGAGATTTACTGCCAAGAAGCATCTTACAACAAAGAAATAATCTACCAAACACACATTTCCTTACTTTTTGTGCTGTTTATACACACACACACACACACACACACACACACACACACACACACACAAATATATATATATATATATACACACACACACACACATACATATAGCACACACACACACTCACTGGATTATATCATTTTTTTTCCAGAAATCATCAATGGTGTACATAAAAGTGCTCAACAAATGAGGAGCAGAATATTAAATTTAAAGAAAAAATACACACACACACACACACACACACACACACACACACACACACACACACACACACACACACACACACACACACACACACACACACACACACCCTCCTAAAGAGTATCAGAGTGACATATTGATTGCGGTAATTGTCCTTCAACAGGAGAAAATAGATTGGATTCACATCCCTTTAAAAAGCATCTATAAGTGTTCCTGAGAAAGATAATGGATCCAAGCCAGCTCCTGGGGTGCTGCTCTGACCTCTGACTTCTGACTGACCTCCCAGCAGAAAGACGAGAGATGACCCTTTCCCTTCCTGGACCCTCTCCCTCCTCCTCTCTCTCACATACACACTCCAATTTGTCCCATATTGATGTCACATGCACACATTCGACTTTGTGACTTTTTGTCGCTTCCTCACACAAACTTGTAAGTATATAGTTGTGTAAATCCTGTACACATAACACACACACACACACACACACACAGAGAGACACACACACACAGACACACAGACACACAGACACACAGACACACACACACACACACACACCCCTTTAAGTATCTCTCCATCGCTCTTTAGCTGTTACACACAAACCTACAAATTTCTGATTCACTCATAGGCTTCACATACAGTGACATGCACAAGGCCAGGCTAAAGTTGCCTGAGCAACAGCAAATTTGCCCTCTTTGGCTGAGCTGCCCTTGTGGAGGAAAAAAAAAGTTTTATTTTTGGTAATGTGGCTGCATAAATATGAGTAGTAATAATTACAATGAGTTTTATTTATATCGCGCTTTCCAAAAGCAATGTTACAAAGTGTTTTACAAAGAAATAAACCCAGACAAGGAAAAAATAAGAATAAGACCAAATAAGTAACAGCAAACATAAAAACAGTATAAATAAATAAAAACAAACTTTTGAAAAAGCTTTCACAAAAAAGTAAAGTTCTAAGATGAGATTTAAAAGAAGCTAGGGACTTGGTTTGTCTTGGTTCAATAGAAAGAGAGTTTCATAGTGTGGGGGCTCTAACAGCAAAAGCCTGATCACCCTTTGTGACAAACCATGACTTGGGAATAACCAGCAGGGCTCCAGAGGGCGAGAGGGTGTATACCAGGTCAATAAATTGGAAATGCATGTAGGACCAAGACTGTTAAGGCCTTAAAAGCGAGCAATACCATTTTAAAATCAATTCGAAATATAACAGGGAGCCAGTGTAGGGAGGCAAGCACAGGAGTGATATGGTCATGCCTCTTTGTCCTGGTAATGAGTTGAGCTGTGGTGTTTTGAACCAAGGGCAGATAGCTGAGGGAGCCCTTGCTGATACCTGAGTAAAGTGCAGTGCAATAGTTAAGCTGAAAATAGACAAAAGCATGTACAACTTTTTGTAAATCAGCAATTGATAAAAATGAGCTAATTTTAGAGATTAGCTTGAGCTGGAGAAAGCATGACTGAATAACATGTTTGATTTGATTATCAAAACCGAGGTTAGCATTGAATATTACCTCAAGATTCCTAGCAGCCTGCTTAAGACTACTTGACAGACCACCAAGCTTAGTACCAAAAGGGCTGATGGAATTTGGAGACCAAACAGATTGACCTCAGACTTATCACCATTAAATTAAAGATAATTTTGGGAAATCCAGGATTTAATGTCAGGGAGGCAAGTTGTGAGATTTTCTAGGCTGCTAGGATCTGTGGGTTTTAGTGGCATGTATAACTGAGTGTTTTCAGCATAAAAATGGTAAAACACATCATGATTTTGAATAACTTAGCTGAGAGGCAGCATCTAGTATATAGAAAACATAATGGGGCTAAGAACTGAGCCTTGAGGGACACCACAACCCAACTGAGCCATCGAAGAAGTACTTACCCAGAACAACAGAAAAAGTTCTGTTGGAGAGCTAAGAGTGTAATAAACTAACAGCCGAGCCCTTGATGCCTACTCAAGTCTCCAAGCAATGTAAGAGGGTGTCGTGATCGACTGTGTCAAAATTAACACTTAAGTCTGAAAGAACTAAAATTGAGCAGTCATCTCTGTCTGCAGTCAGCAGTAGGTCATAGTGACCTTAACTAGAGCTGTCTTGGTACTATGAAGTGCTCTAAAACCAGACCAGAAACTGTAAAAACACTAATAGTGGTCATAAAAAATATCTATTGAGAGGAAATTACTCTCTCCAGAACTTAAGATAAAACAGACAATTTGGAGAGATTGGTCTGTAGTTACTTAAGGACAGGGGTCCCAAATTAGATTTATTTAGCAATGGGTGAACAATGGCATGTTTAAAACTGTCTGGAAAAGAACCAGAGGCAGAGAATTATTAAGAATTTGCAGTATAATGGGGCCAAAAGTGGAAAATAGCTCCTTGAGCATCTTAGTGGGGATGATGTCTAAGGTGCAAGAGGAGGAGTTCATATTGGAGGCTGTTCTCTAACAATGAAATTGTAATCGCCTGAAACTGGGTAAAAGAGGCAGAATTAACATGGGGAATGGAAAGAATGCAAGGGACAGGCTGGATTTGGGACCTGATATTCTCCACCTTATTTACAAAATGAGATCAAGATCAGGTTCAAAAAAAGTGGAGGGACCATTAATAACAGAATCAATTACCCTAAAGATAAGAGAATCATGTGTACTAGCCATGTAGGTTTGCACATACATAGAATTTGAATCAGGTTTTGTGGCTTTTTCGGTGTACTTAACATAGAATAACAACACTACAACAAAACAATTTTTAGATATATACACAAGGAATGACTAAAGGCCCTTTTTTCAGGTTTGAGCAGCAGCCCCTCAAAATGTCTGTTCATGTCCCTGTTCACATATAATTATTGATGTCGAAAGGGATCGCTCTCCTGAGCCCCGTTGAACAAATCTCTTCTCTCTGTCTTCGTCGTTCTCTTTCTGCCTCTCTCTCTCTTGCTCCCTGCCTTACAGGGCACATTCATACACAAACACGTGTCCTTGCTTCATAGTAGGATTTAATGTAACACACACTTGACACTAACAGCAAGGACACACTTGACATACATACAGCTCACAGCCATAGTGGAATGAACGCACAACAGCAGCCTGATCCATACTGCTGTCACTGAGAAAACTGGCAAACATTATTGTTTGTCACATGTAGAAAGTGTTTGGCATTGCAGTAACAGCTCGTCATGTAAATGAACACAAACACACACACACACACACACACACACACACACACACACACACACACACACACACACACACACACACACACACAGATAAAACCAGTGATTCCATGCTAATCCAGCCAAGACTCAGTTGATAATTGCTGCCAATGGCAGCACACCGGTCAAAAGAGCTGAGGACACCAAGATGAATGACAAATACTGAGAGGTGGACAAAACAAGTAGGCATGGCTTAAAGCGAGACAGGACAAGAAAAAAAAAGGAAAAGATGTGCAAGAGCAGGTGAAAGTTGAGGGGGAGCAGGTGGCGGATATGGACGGAGGGATAGAAGGAACGAGGGAGACGTAGAACAGGAAAAAAAGAGAAGGAACAAAGGATGAGGTAGAATAAGAGATAAGAGGAGGAAAATTGGGCCAGTTTTTTGAAAATGGAGAAGACTGAGAAGGAAGGATGGTGGAAAAGGGAAAATAAAATAAATTGATGGTTAGAGTGATAGAGACGACAAAGGAGCACATTTAGCATGAGTTGTAATAGTAATAATGAAGACATGAATTAACCTGTGCTTTGAGAGCTGAGAAGGAGGATAAGAGAGTAAAGAATGGAGATATTTCCAGTAGGAGGTAGGGGGGAGTGGATTGACATGGTTGAAAGGAGAAGAGACAGATAAGCGGGTGAAAGAGGAAAAAAAAAAGGAAGATGGTGGCAAAGATAAACAAAGTGCAGACAAATGTAGGGAGAGCTTGAGAAGGGGAGGATGAGGAGGACGCAGGGTGAGAGGAAGAGAGGAATAGGATGTTGTGAAAAATCAATTTATACAGTTAATTAATTCCTCTGTCAACTAATGGGCAGTCTGTTTCTCTCTCTACCTCCCTAATGCAGAAAACACACCATCACACATTATGGTAGTGCGCGCGCACACACACACACACACACACACACACACACACACACACACACACACACACACACTATGAACATCCAAACGTATGGTATTTCCCCTCTTCTCTCTTTTACTTCTATTCTATTCTTCATGTTCTATTAACATAAAAATTGCAGCATCACTTGCTGGCTAATTACAAATTAATCATATACCCTTGTTCACAACTTCAAACTCCACATAAAGATTCTTGATGAAAAATTAGCTACGAGTTTGGCAAATTCACTATTTCAAAACAAAGCTTCCATTATTTAGGGCAGGGCGCTCACACTATCGGTGTTGAGGTTAAACGTGTAGGCATCTATAGTCCATTAGGGCACTCCACCCAGCAGGTTGTTATTTTAATTGGCAAATAAAGTTATACCAGTGCCCTTTTGACTATACATGTTATAGACTATACTATTTGTTGCAACCCCAACAAATGTATTGGAATAGCATTATATAGGAGACATGCCAATAGGACCTGCAACTACACAATACAGCACTTTTTGAAGCTTCAATTCTCAGAAAGAGACCAAAGTTTACTCATAATGAAAAATTGTCAACATCAACAAATAACAAAATGCAGCAAGATTGCAGCTCTATAGCTACTTGAAATGTGTAGCTGTGGATTTGGATTGAATATTATTACAGTATACAATATACATTGCAATATAGAGATTAGAGTAATGTACTGCCTGATGCATAAAGTTCTGGCTTGAATCAAAATCCGAGTATTTTTTAACATGGTGTTATTGCCATGGTTCCATGGTGCTGTGGTTAAGAGAGAGATTCAGGTCAGTCAAAGCTGAGTCATTTCCATTACTGTGAGTCTTATCTTTATATTATCCAATATTTAAAGATGCACAGTTCTTGAGCACATCATTTTCTGCAGGAAAATAACATGGAAGGCATTTAAGGATGTTGTTGAGGATTTTATTGGCAACCACAGAGCGCCAAACTACATTAAGCTGCTTGAGAGCATGTTTAAAGCATACAAAACCATGAAGTGCAACACTTCATTGCATTTATTTTCTGCATTCACCCTTGGACCTCTTCCCTGCTGATCTTGGTGCAGTCAGTGATGAACACGGTGGAAGGTTTCACCAGGACATTGCTAACATGGAAAAGTGATTACAGGGCAATTGGAATCCATCAGTGCTGGCTGACTGTTGTTGGACACTGACATGAGAGGCACCAGATGCTGGGTATAAACAAAAATCAACTGCAAAATATTTTAAGCTCAGTCGGAACTGATAATGATCACATAATGATAGCATAATGATGCTGACACAATGTGTCAGCATCATTATGTGATTAAACATGTTAAATTCAATAAGTTATTTTAATCCATCCATCCATCCATTATCCAAACCACTTATCCTGCTCTCAGGGTCGCGGGGATGCTGGAGCCTATCCCAGCAGTCCTTGGGCGCCAGGCGGGGAGACACCCTGGACAGGCCGTCAGGCTATCACAGGGCAATTATTAGTTATTTTAATGTTTCTCCAAATTCCTTTGTGATACAGCAAATCTGAAATTATTTCTTGTGTTCAGCTTGGCATTGTCCATCATAATCACTATTTTTTATTTCTTTCAGAAAGCAAAACGTTTGAATTTTTTTTTGTCCAGTGTCACCTGGGTGGGTCTACTGGCACTTATGTGCTATGGTAAAGCAAAGAGGGTCTCTGCTTTCACATCCACTTACACACATATTGTTGTCCCTTCTGGTTTGCTGTACAACAAGCCACTTCAACGAATGAGTTAGCATTAACAATAATTAATTTGTTAAACTACATTATGTTAGATGTCTGCACTGGCCGGAGATCGACTGACCCATGTCACCAGCTGACACTTAACAATTTTTTGTCTATGTATTTGCCATATGGGATTAATCAGAAAGACATTTAGTTGCTTTTAATTACAACTTCCAGACTGCCTCTTCTTACGTCAACAACTTAGACACCAGACAGCATCTGATTAATGCACAAATTGCAAGCACACAGAGATAATGGCGCAAAGTAAAGCAGGACATGAATTTATCAACTCACGCAGTTTGAAGAGCTGAAGTCAACACAGAGCCCATTAAGTTAGTCAATGTTTAAGCCACGGAGGAGCACATTAGCACACACACTGAGACAGTTTGTAGAAAAAAAAGAGCTGAGTCTGTAAAAGTAAAGCTGAGCTTGACAAGCTAAATCTGAAATGTCCTAAATTAGCTATCGTATTCTCACCCCACTATACAAATGTGGTTGACAAAAACAACAGGGAGCTGTTCCCTTGTTGTGTGAGCTCATGACAGGTAACTCAGCCAATTCATCCATTATCTGAACCTCTTAACCTGCTCTCAGGGTTGCGGGGATGCTGGAGCCTATCTCGGCAGTCACTGGGCAGCAGGCGGGGAGACACCCTGGACAGGCCGCCAGGCCATCACACAGAGCCGGCATACACACAGACACACACATTCATACCTAGGGGCAATTTAGCATGGCCGATTCACCTGACCTACATGTCGTTGGACTGTGGGAGGAAACCTACGCAGACACGAGGAGAACATGCAAACTCCACACAGAGGACGACTCGGGATGACCCCCAAGGTTGGACTACCCCGGGGCTCGAACCCAGGACCTTCTTGCTGTGAGGCGACCGCGCTAACCACTGCAACACCGTGCTAACCACTGCAACACCGTGCCACCACTCAGCCAATCACCCATCTTTATTCCTTTTATTTTATTGGTTTGGATACAGAAAGCTGTGCCCATCCCACTCGTATTGTCTATACTATAGAGAGAAAGACATGTGAAGTGTTAAAGTAAAGCAGATTACATCTCAGACAACATGCCAAATTCAACATAGTTGAAAAATCTCACATTTAATTTTGCATTATAGCGACAATTTCCTCACTAAATACACATCCATTTACACACTAAATAAACATTTAAAGATAACCACTGACTCCACAGTATTTACTAAGTTAACATTTTTCAAAGTAATTTCAGAAGTTTATGAAGCCTAAATCTTTCAGTGAAGTTTGCGGGCTGGTGGGGTGGTGAACTCTATTGTATGGCCGCACCTGGCCTTAAACATGTGCCATACGTACCAATCCATATGAATGCAAGTTCCAGACCAACACTACAACAGCCGATTTCACTGAGTAGTCCTCTTTTGTCTGCAATTTCTTTTTCTTTTCTTTTCTTCCTGATGGCGAAGGAAGAAGCATGAATGATTCATGAATGGGAGTGACTGACACTCAAAAACATCCAGTCTCAGAACATTTATAAGCCAACTAAATCAAAGCTGGAAGGTTTAGGTTAAGTTTAGATTGTGATTAAGTTCAGGGTTAAGGTTAGATGGTGGTTATGTTCCTATGTTATATCTTTAACTGGTGGGAAAATGTACTACTGTCATCCCTAGTGGGAATATTATGCAAACAGAATGGTACAGCGCCTTGCAAAAGTATTCAACCCCCTTGACAGTCATCACTAATTTCTGGATTATAAAAGATACTCACACATCTGTTCCTGAACAATATTATTTTTGTGAACCCTTAAGCTCTAACAGCATGTTCCCAAAGCCAAAATAAGTTATGTTTTTTATTAATAAATTAAAACTAAAATATAGTGCTTGCATAAGTATTCATCCCCTGTCTGAAAGCTCCAGGTTTACACAAATTTCAAATGATTCCTAAAACAACTCGAGTAAACACAAATGGACATAATTGGTGTACACCTGTAAAATATTAAAGTAACGGTCTCGTTTATGGGTATAAAAAGCACTCTGTATAAAGTTCATTAGCCGGGCGTGAACTCCATCAGAAAATGAAGACTTGAGCACAATACTGACGTAAGAGACAACGTGATTAAATTGCAGAAGGCGGGGAAGGGATACAAAACAACATCCAAATGTTTGGATGTCCCACGGAACACTGTTGGATCCATTGTCAGAAAGTGGAAGCTGTATCACACCACCCAGACGCTTTGTAGGACAGGCCGTCCCTCAAAGCTAACTGTCCAAGCAAGACGTGGTCTGGTGAGGAAAGCCACAGATGATCCTGCATTACTTTGAAGGAGCTCTAGAGGTCAGTGGCTGAAACTGGAGTAATTGTGCATGAGTCAGCCATATCACGGGGGCTCTCCATAAATCTGGCCTGTAAAGGAGGGTGGCAAGAAAGAAGCTGTTGCTCAAAACTATGCATATAAAATCATGCTTGGAGTTTGCTGCCAAGAATGAGAGCGACCCAGTTAGGATGTGGGTAAAGGTTTTGTAGTCAGATGAGACGAAAGTTGAGTTTTTTTGCCAAAACTCAAAGCGTTATGTGTGGTGCGAACTTAACGCTGCTCTTGCCCTAAAAAACACCCTCCCTACAGTGAAGCATGGTGGTGGCAGTATAATGCTATGGGGTTGCTTTTCATCTGCAGGCACTGGGAACCTTGTTCAAATTGAGGGAAGAATAGATGGAACTAAATACAGAGAAATATTGGAAGTAAACCTGTTGCAGTCTGCCACAAAACTGAAGCTTGGGAGAAGGTTCACCTTCCAGCAGGACAATGATCCTAAGCACTAGGCCTAAGTAACAATGGCATGGCTCAGTAACAAAAAGGTGAATGTTTTGGAGTGGCAAAGTCAAAGTCTGGACCTCAACCCCATTTGTAACAATAGGAACTATTGTTAGGAACCATTGTTTAGTTCATTGTTTCCACAGAGGTCGTTTATGTTGTTGCACCTTGAATAACGGACCGAGCATGATGTATAACCTTATGTGCCGAAGTTATTATTAAAGTTTATAGCCCAGTGGGGTTGAAACGAGTTGTAAAGTCTCATTGGTAGAAGGAAACAACACACTTTAACATGGTGGCAGCGGCGGACGACTCGGTTTGAAGTTTGGTGCGGAAAAGTTTTCTAGGAGCGGGAGAGCAGTTAGTGTTACTAAACAACGTTCAGTATATGTTAGCATTAGCTGCTAGTGTGAGACTGCCGTGTGACATGGATGGGCTACAACCACCGCAAACGTTATGTCTGGACTCAAGCAACCTTTCGAAGACATGGAAGGCCTGGAGGGACGAGTTTGCTCTGTTTGTGGATTTAGCCATGGCTGACGCCGATGACAAACAGAAGGTGAAACTGTTCAGCTATCTTGTCGGGGAGAGCGGCAGGGAACTTATGGACACATTACTGGGCGACACACCGAAGGATGCATGGAAGTTAGATGACGTTATCAAGAAGTTTGATGATCACTGCGACCCCAGCATTAACGAGACTGTGGAACGTTATCGTTTTTTTTACAAGAAACCAGGGCACAGGTGAAAATATAGACCATTATGTCATGGAACTGAGAGTGTTGGCAAAAACATGCAACTTTGGGACAGTGAGAGACTCGCTCATTCGGGATCGGATGTGCATACTGTGCAAGGAGCACAGTATAGGAAACAGATGAGCAACACTGTGGAGTGCAGATATTGTGGAAAAACGCATGAGAAAAGTAAACAAAAGTGCGCAGCATTTGGGAAGAAGTGCACAAAGTGTGGAAGAGAGAACCACTTTGCAGCAAAATGCAGAGCAAAACTGGAACTAAGGAAAAATAAATATGTGAGTAAAATAACAACTGAATCTTAGAGTGATGAATATGAAGATATTATCACCTGTGTCACTGAAACTGAGACAAAAACTGTGGATGCAGTAGAGACTGATACAGGGAAAGATGTGCATACAGAGACTGTAGAGGATGTAAAAGAAACCGAGAAAATGAAGAAAACTCAGCTTCTCTATGCTGGCATGCTTCTAGGCAAGGACATGGTCAAATTCCAAATAGACTGTGGTGCCAGTTGCAATATCATCCCAATTAACCTGCTGAATCCAGATGCCAAATTAGAACACACGAAGAGTGTACTAGTAATGTACAATAAAACCAAATTAAAACCACTGGGAAAATGTAAAGTGAAAATAAGAAACCCGAGAAACAACAAGCTATATCGCTTAGAGTTCCAGGTGGTGAATGCAGCCGGTACAGTGCCTCTGCTGGGTAGGAGAGCCAATGAGGCCATGAAATTGATAAAAGTGCAATATGAAAACATCATGACAATAGACAGTATTGTCACAACAGAAACAACAACAGGACAGTGGACAATGGGACAAATTAAAGATGAGTATGCTGATGTGTTCATTGGCGATGGCTGCCTCGAGGGAAAATACAAAGTAGAGGTGGACAGCATAGTGAAACCAGTACAGCTGCCAAAGAGGTGGGTCCCAGTCACCATGATGAAACCACTGAAGGACGAGCTACAGGACCTACAGCAAAGAGGGATCATACCACCTGTGGAATGCAGTACAGATTGGGTCAGTGCAATGGTGGTGGTACAGAAACCAAGTGGGAAACCAAGAGTGTGTATCGATCCCAAGCCTTTGAACAAAGCTCTAAAGCGCAGTCACTTCCCACTGCCAACCATTGAGGACATTTTACCGGACTTGTCAAAAGCAAAAGTGTTCACAGTGTGTGATGTCAAGAGTGGATTCTGGCATGTGCAGCTGGAGGAGGAGTCCAGCGATTTAACAACATTTGCCACTCCATTCGGACATTACATGTGGCTGAGGATGCCAATGGGGATAAGTCCGGCCCCAGAAATCTTTCAGAGAAAGCTCACACAAGCGCTGGACGGTGTACCGGGCTTGTACATTATAGCTGACGATGTACTGATCACAGGCCAAGGGGAAACACAGGAGGAAGCTGAGCGTGACCATGATGGAAAACTGAGACTGTTTCTTGAAAGATGCAGACAAAAGAACATCAAGCTGAACAAAGACAAATTCAAACTGAGACAAAAGGAGTCCACATACATTGGACACCGCCTGATGGCTGATGGACTCAGGGCGGATCCAGAGAAAGTGCTTGCCGTTGAGAAGATGCTGGCACCGACTGATGTGAAAGGAGTGCAAAGGCTGCTAGGTATGGTAAATTATCTAGCCAAGTTTTGTCCCCACCTCTCAGACCAGTGCATAGTGTTGAGATATTTGACACACAAAAACAGGGAGTGGAACTGGGCAGCAAAGCACGAGGAGGCTTTCCTCAAATTGAAAGAGACTATAGCAAAGGTCCCAGTACTGAAATATTACAACCCAGATGAGGAACTCACAGTGCAGTGTGACGCTTCAGACGCAGGCTTAGGCGCAGCGCTCATGCAGATGGGTAAGCCAATAGCATTTGCAAGCAGAGCACTCACTCAAACAGAGCGTGGGTATGCACACATAGAAAAGGAGTTCTTAGCAATGGTTTTTAGCATGGAAAGATTTCACCAGTACACATACGGCCGAAAAGTGATGGTGCAAACTGATCACAAGCCGTTGGAAACAATAGTGAAAAAACCTCTACTGAGTGCACCCAAAAGGCTGCAGGGAATGATGCTGCGCATACAAAAGTACGATCTAGATGTAGTATATGTGCCAGGTAGAGACATGCTGCTAGCAGACACTCTGAGCAGAGCTTATCTTCCTGAGAGTGCACCGGATGCAGAACTAGAGACTGTCAACATGGCACAACACTTACCTATCGCAGCAGACAGGCTACATGATATACAATCTGCCACAAAAGAGGATGAAACACTGCAGCTTCTCATCAAAATGATGCAGCAAGGATGGCCTGATGATAAGTCAAAAACACCAAGGGAAATCAAGCCCTACTTCTCATTCCAAGAGGAGTTAAGCCACCAAGATGGAATAGTGTTCAGGAGTGAGCGCGCTGTCATCCCTGATGCATTGAGGAAAGACATCACTTGCCGCCTACACGCATCACATCTGGGTGTGGAAGGATGGGGTTGTGGGGTTGAAACGAGTTGTAAAGTCTCATTAGTAGAAGGAAACAACACACTTTAACACCATTGAAAATTTGTGGCACAGACTGAAAATTTCAGTCCAGAGGCACTACCCCACCAACCTGTAAGACCTGTACAAATTCTGCCAAGAAGAATGGGCAAAAATTACTCCAGAAGAATGTGCAAAGCTTGTACATATTTTTTATCCCAAGAGAATCATAGCTGTTATTGCAGCAAAAGGGTACTCTAAAAGTATTGATATATGGGGGTTGAGTACTTATGCCAGCACTATATTTTAGTTTTTAATCTATTTACAAAAATTAAGTGAAACATAACTTATTTTGGCTTTGGGAACATTCTGTTAGAGCTTATGGGCTCACAAAAATAATATTGTTCAGGAACAGATGTGTGAGTATATTTTATAATGCAGAAATTAGTGATGACTGTCAAGGGGGTTGAATGCTTTTGCAAGGCACTATATTCCCTGACAGCTCTTTAAACAATGTCTCCTCTATCAACATTGATATTCTAGCAAACTGCTGTAGACTTAATTAACTGCAATAAACCAGCGACCATGGTCACTCATTATCAAGTTTTTAGTTTTAAATCAAGACGAACTAATCATATCCTCAGACAGCCAAATAACTTATTTTAGCTAGCTAGGATGGCAATATCAGCAGCAAGGGCCATTTTGCTAGGCTAACTTTGTGACTGTAAATTGACATGAACCATCCTGTTAATCAGGTTAGGTTCGAGGCCAGTATGTGGCATAGGTGGATGGCAAGGTAGGGAGAAAAATAGGACAGCAGTTTAATAACAGAATGTAAAATTCTCTGTTATTCTGCTCAAACAACGTTTCGATTTTACGAAATTATACTAACACAAGATAGTTTGGGGAAGGTTGCCTCCAATATTAGGTCGCTAACTGTTATATTAAGCTAGCTGGCAAACTCCAGTTTGAGTTAAACTGTCAAGAAAGCTAGCGCATATTGAAATCACGTGCACCTATGGCAGCCCTGAACCAGAGTCCCTCCGCATAACAAATCCCAACTTGACACCTGGTTATGTTTATGGTTAGGGTTAGGTTAAAATTAGGTTGTAATTGTATTGAACAACATGTAATTTGTTGGCAAACTGGCGCAAAAAAAAATTCTGCCCCTTGTACTTATAGATTATTCATGATCCTTCCTTCGCTATACTGGGGAGAAAAAATCAGCCCCTGCCTGGTTGAAGGTTTGTTAGTCAGTGGTATCAGCTGGTGTAGTGTTGGGCTGGAAGGAAAACCTGCTTACACATGGCCCTCCATTGTACATGGTTTAATAGCACTGTTCTGATTGCATATTGTGATAATATCCTCATGCTCCTCTCTCTGCCTATAGAGACAAACCATGCATATAGAGAGAAAGAGAGGTGACACTGACTGCCTTTTGCCTCTGTTTAACTTTTTCATTTTTTAGTGGGCGATTTTGAAGGCTTGCTCCCAAAGCAAACTATTCTCCCCCCCAAATTAGGGTTTGAGTATGTTATTCACCTACAACTGGACACGGACCCTGATTTTTCCCTGCTTTATATCCAACCACCAAACTAGCCCCCAAGTCACAAACACAGAACAGAGCTTAGCTTGGGACCATTTCCACACCATCATCATCAAATGAGGAGCGATTCATTCCCGCAGCAGGTGCCTGCTACCAACAGCCAGAATAACTGGACATTTAAGGCAGAGCTGAAAGCTTAGACCAAATGAAAGCTCCAATTAACAGATAATTAACGTCGGCACACGTCCCTCCACTCACCAGACACATGGTGCAAAATACGGGGCAATGTTGTTGCATTTTGTAAAGTGTATGTGCGTGTCAGGTTGTCAAGTAGAAGGGAGGAACAGCCAGTTGTCATTGGGAATTAAAGTCATGCCTCACCTCTCACATTCTAGTTCCTCTCCTCTCCTCTCCAACTTCACCTCTGCCCTCTGTTCTTCTCTTTCCATCTTTTGCTTTTTGGCGTTTCTGTGTTTGATTCAAAGGTGTACGAGGGGCAGTGACATTTATGAGGACAATATTAATGATGATGAAAAATGATCACACACACACACACACACACACACACACACACACGACCAAACGCATAATCCAGACTACCACCTGACGGGGGTAATAATGTCATTATTTCTCTGGCAGAGCTCAGCACAGTGAGGCAAGGCAGGACTTCTACTGTAAAAAACAACCGAAAGATAAACGAGAGGATTCTGAGTGTGTTGCAGGAATAAAACCCCTCCTCATTTACCTGAAACCTACATGTGTGTGTGTGTGTGAACGTGTGCTTTATGCATGTGTGTGTGTGTGTGTGTGTGTGTGTGTGAACGTGTGCTTTATGCATGTGTGTGTGTATGTGTGCACGAGTGTGTAGGTGTGTGTGTGTGTGTGAACGTGTGTGTAGGTGTGTGTGTGTGTGTGTGTATTATAAATCAAAAGAAGAGGGATACTCCTATGGATACATGGAGAGTCCTTCAGCAGAGTTGTGACTAATTGGCGGGCAAAAGGCAGCGTTTCTTTGAAGTGTGACACTGGGAGGTAAACCCTAGCTAGCTAACAAGTTCAATGAGACCTGATGGAGTCTTGTCATTTTGGTAGGATGGGCGCCATTCCATCTACACCTCTCGCCTGCTTTCCACTACAAGGCTAACCAGGGCTGCCCAACATTTACTTAGTAAGCTGGGTTCCAATACAAGGCCAAACAGCACCAGTTAAACAATAATCCATCCATCTGTTATCCAAGCCGATTATCTGAATTCGGGTCACGGGAAGGATGGTAAAAATCATCATCATCATCATCATCATCATCATCATCATCATCATCATCAGTTCTGTAGCTTATGGAGGTCGTAGGAGCACAGCTGATGCCTCAACACGTTGAGTCATCATCGTGTTCCAGCAGGGGGAGGACCTGGTGGTCCCTATCTCCTCTCCAGGTATGGACGGCCGTTGGTTCACAGAGGAACTCATCCGCCCTTTGACAGGTTTTGTTTTAAGTCCTGCTGGGTGTCCACACACCCTCCTCACAACAACCCAAGGGTTGAAGTGGGGGAGCCGGTTTAGTCGCCGACGACCCGACAGGTGCAGTTTAACGTTGTACCCAGGACCAATAATAAATAACAAATGAGAAGAAAGAATAAAAGAATCAATAATAAAGAAAAGAGAAATAATGAATATAGACTTATAAAAAGAAAATAAATAAAAATAGTAAAATAAAAAGATAAAATAGAAAAGAAAAAGAAAATGAAACCGAAAAGGAAAAGAAAAATAATAAAGAATACTTTTATTTTTAATTCGGTTACAAAAAACAAAAACAAAAAACAGTTATCATAGTTGACAGTTCAACACAAATAGATGCATATGCAGTGGCAACTCGGCAACTTTCTCATATTGCTCCTAGCATGACAAATTAGCACTGTGGAGAGATAAAAAACTCATTGCTTTATCAGAACTCTAGCATCCAATAAATGTGCTAATATTCTAATGTGAACAGTTTAGTCAAAGTTATAGCCTTTGTAATGTTTTCACACACACACACACACACACACACACACACACACACACACACTGCTATAATGAAAATGCCCCAAATCAGAGGTATTCTCCAGTAGCAGAGCAGGATATATTTCAGAGCTCAGGCTGTAAAAGATGATTTTGAAACATCAGCAATTCCCCACCAATGAATATTTTATTAGTTATTTCGCAATTATGCCACACTGTTTTCAGCATTTGCTCTCTGAAACTTTCTACTTAAAATGTTACTTTTCTAAATGTTTTTATTTTTTGTCAGACATATCATGCTACCCTTCATTGTGTGTTTGTGAGGTTATACTTTTCCTCCGTCATGGTCATTATCTTTTCTCCCTCACATGACATTTGCCAGGACATTGTTGTCGACAGCAAATTGATCTGAACTGATCCGTCTCCACGAGCGAAGGATCGCTTGAAGAAGTAACATAAACCTTTATTATGGTAAGAGGAACAAGCCTCTGCCCAGTCGAGCCCTGCAGAACTAGAAAATCTCGTAGATATTCAATATGATTTATTTCAAAGCAATTCCATCTTATCAAATTTGAAATGTTTAGGTGATAACTCATAGGATAACCTTTGGATATGCCAACATCGGGAAGAAAACAAGGCACCTGCACTTTTGACATCTTCTCATAATAATAATAATAATAATAAGAAGAAGAAGAAGAAGAAGAAGAAGAAGAAGAAGAAGAAGAAGAAGAATGTACCCGGAAGTGGTACGAACATCAGCCAGAAACGGTCACTGAGAACAATGATGTCACCATCTTTGGGACATGCCCAGCCACACTGACAGAGAGATAAAAGCTAACAAGCCCGACATCGCTATCAAGGACAGGAAGGAAAAGAGGTGCATGCTCATCGACACGATAATACCATCCGAAAAAAAAAAACACCTTAGTGAAAGTCCCAGAGAAGCTGACCAAGTACAAAGACCTGGAGATTGAAATCAACAGGATGTGGGGTATGAAGACCGAAACAACACCGGTGGTCATCAGAGCTCTAGGACTCATGAAGAAGGGTATGGAAAAATTCACCAACCGTATCGCAGGCAACATCAACATCCATGCAGTCCAGAAGATCGCCCTACTCGAAACAGCCCACATATTACAACAAGTACTGTCAATCAAGTGACATCTGCCCTATAGTGCCTCATGTCCATAGTTTGGACCCGGCTCTACAGGATGTAAAACAGGAAACACGAAAGAAGTAATAATAATGATAATGAGTTACACTTATATAAAGTTTTAGCTAGACACCCAAAGCGCTTAATAGCTATTATTAACAGTATTATTATAATCATACTATTATTAATGATAGCTATTATTCCTTTACCACGGGCTTCTTTTGTCATCTCAGCTTTTCTCGTGTTCCCCACCATTCAGAGACATTACAGGGACAAAGACTCACATGTTACCCACTCAGTTTGGGCACCGTGACCCTAACACCTGTGTTTCTTGCTACTGGCTGCATTTAGTGTCATCGTTTTAAGGACGATTATTAGTTAAAGTTTATTCTTCTGCTACACGGCAATTTTGCTCTGGATCTGAGTATCAGTTCAACAATTAAAACGTTAGCACAACTGCCTAACATTTAAAGAGATGTACTTTCAATTTGTATGCAGTGATTCTGTCTGGTTGTTCTTTTTTTCCCCTCCTAGTTTTAGTTTATGATATCTTTTATTTTTTTTTCTTTATGGGGGACAGCTGGACCAGAGTGTTTGCTGAAACAAGCAGACTATCATTAGTGAGGTTACCAGGCAACAGCAGAGATGAGACCAATCATGCTGAGAGATGGAGAGAGCGACGGAAAAGAGTAAAATGAAACTAGGGAGGGGGGGAAATAGGGCTGACAGAAAGAAAAACAGAGTAAAGAAGAGGAGACAAAGAGAGGAGGAGAGGGAATGGGTGACAGGGCAAGGATGAAGGAGAAAGAAAGAGATTAGATAGGATGATAGAGAGGAAGGGAGGGGAAGAGACAAGCGGATAGTATTAGAAATGGAATGAGGACTAGCTGCCCATGTTATCGGCGGATGGCAAATCGCTTACCAAGTTTTCTATTTTATTCTATGCTGTTCCAATAAATTCTTATCCTTTCATTTTCCTCATTTCATTGAATTTTATTCCTTCTTCCTTTATCATCTCTCCACCTTTCCCTCCCACCCTACCTCTTTTCTTTTTTTTAAACCCCCCCTTTTTTTTCCCCAATTGCATTTGGCCAATTGCCCCACTCTTCTGAGCCGTCCCGGTCGCTGCTCCACCCCCTCTGCCGATCCGGGGAGGGCTGCAGACTACCACATGCCTCCTCCGATGCATGTGGAGTCGCCAGCCGCTTCTTTTCACCTGACAGTGAGGAGTTTCACCAGGGGGATGTAGTGCATGGGCAAATCACACTATTCCCCCAGTTCCCCCTACCCCTCAACAGGGACCCCGACAGACCAGAGGAGGTGCTAGTGCAGTGACCAGGACAAATACCCACATCTGGCTTCCCACCCACAGACACAGCCAATTGTGTCTGTAAGGACACCCAACCAAGCTGGAGGGAACACGGGGATTTGAACCGGCGATCCCCATGTTGGTAGGCAACAGAATAGACTGCCACACTACCTGGATGCCCCGAGGTGTGATTGATTTTAAGCATCTACCAGCAACTGATGTGGCCAAAATAGCCCAATCCATTTAATGTATATCTGAACTACAGCTCGAACCACATCTTATGGTCAGATGAAAAAAAATTGTTTTTTTGGCAATTTCTGAATCCGAGCCATCCCTGATTTCTGAAAAGAAAACTTTGAATAGAAAAGAAATAAAAACCGATTTAAACAATTAAAACTGAAATCACACTGATCCAAATACTTTAAGGGCAGAATAAGAAAAAGCCTAACAATTCCAATATGGTTCCTATAGTTTGTGCCCCTAAAAACACTTAAATGGGCAATTTAAACGTGGCAACTGGAATTTTGCAACTGTCAGAAGAAATATGAATTTGTTAAGTATGTTGTCAGGGAGAGTCAATAATTAGCAGATATATTGCTGTCACAACCTACAGGGATCTTACAGCACTAAATTGTAATTATATCCTAGCCAGGGGTGCATGCATGTCATGTCGAGTGAAATTACTTTAAGTGCACAGCAGGTCTGTCACCGATAGTGGCTTGAGTAACAGGGGATCCTAAATAGCTGGACAATGCCACAAATAAGTAAACAGCCAGGCTTGTGACCATTTTCTTGTTATGCTACGCCTGGAAAAGGAATATTTTTAGGCCTTACTTGAATGAAAGAAGACGTGTGCTGCAGTGGCGGCTTGTGGCTATTTACATGACCGGGGCTACTGGCACTGAGGTGCTACGGCAAAGCTCTGGGTCTCTGCTATAAAAAACAAAACAAAACAAAAAACACCTAAACACACAATGTTGTCCTTTCTGGCTTGCCATAGAGCAAGTAACTACAACAAAGAAGCCAAATGGTCATGAACGGATAACAGTTACTCCAACTAGATGAGTCTATTAGACTTCATTATACATATTAGAGGTCTGAACTGGACTGTAATAGCCTGACCCATGTCACCAGCGGACACTTGCTGTGTGTGTTTTTTTCTTTCTTTTCTTTTTTTGCCAAAACCTTTCACAGGTGAAAATGAGGAGAAAAACGTTCAGCTCTTTCTAATCAAAATGATCAGCTTGCCTCTTGCGTTTCTTATTTAGATACATGAGAGAACTTGACTGATGCACAAATTGTATGCATGGACTTGCACAAAGAAACAACAGCACACGATAAAACATGAAATGAGCTGATCAACTCAGTCAGTGCAGGAAAGAAAAAAATGTACCTCTTAATAGGCAATTGTTGAATTTTTGAAGGAGCACATTATCACATACACGGTGACAGTTTGTGGGGAAAAAAAAGAATAAGTGTCAGAGCTGCTTGCTGAAAAAGTCCTAAAATGGCCACTCTACTTCCTTCAGACATGACTGGCAGCAACAGGGAGGGGCTTGTCTGTGTGGGCTCATGATAGATCGTTCACACAGTGTTATGGCCCTAGTGCCACGCGTCAGTAATTTTCCCTCTCCAGGTAAGCCCCGCCTCCTGTGGCACTGCTGATTGGGCCCAGGTGACCCCAATTCCTCATCAGCTGGGTATATACCTTGGAGAGAGACACACAACAGTGCCATTGGGCCATTGTTGTCAACCAGAAAGTGAGCGCTTGTGTCAGTACTCTATACTCCTTGAGAAGAAGGGTGAAACCTATGTTAGTGTTCTTGTTTCTTTCGTTTTGGTCTGATCTGTGATTGTTTTGTTATCTAAGCCTGGATAGTTAAGAGCCAGCATCTTCAGTTGCCTTTTCTTATTGTGTATATAGGGTTAGTTTTTGTTAATAAATGTTTTTACACCTGGTTCCGCCTCCCACCTTTCTTATTCCCCCGGGACACTTTTATTTTCTTTGTTACTTCCCCTCAGCACCTGGACCTTTTAACGGGGAACGTAACACACGCATTTATCCATCCATTATCTGAACCGCTTATCCTGCTCTCAGGGTCGCAGGGATGCTGGAGCCTATTTCCAGCAGTCATTGGGTGGCAGGCGGGGAGACACACTGGACAAGCCGCCAGGACCATCACAGGGCGCACACACATACACACTCATACCTAGGGACAATTTAGTATGGCTGATTTACCTGACCTACATGTCTTTGGACTGTGGGAGGAAACCCACGCCAACATGGGGAGAACATGCAAACTCCACACAGAGGACGACCCGGGATGACCCACCAAGGTTGGACTGCTCTGGGGCTGGAACCCAGGCCCTTCTTGCTGTGAGGCGACCGTGCTAACCACTGTACCGCCCACTCATTTATCCCTTTTATTTTATTATTTTGGACCCTGAAATAAGTAACGGGGAGTGCAGGAGAGAGGTGAAGAAGAGAGTGCAGGCAGGGTGGAGTGGGCGGAGAAGAGTGTCAGGAGCGATTTGTGACAGAAGGGTACCAGCAAGAGTTAAAGGGAAGGTTTACAAGATGGTTGTGAGACCAGCTATGTTGTATGGTTTGGAGACAGTGGCACTGATGAAAAGACAGGAGGTGGAGCTGGAGGTGGCAGAGTTGAAAATGCTACGATTTTCACTGGGAGTAACGAAGAAGGACAGGATTAGGAACGAGTATATTAGAGAAACCGGTCAGGTTGGATGGTTTGGAGACAAAGCAAGAGAGGCAAGATTGAGATGGCTTGGACATGTGTGGAGGAGAGATGCTGTGTATATTGGGAGAAGGATGCTGAATGTGGAGCTGCCAGGGAAGAGGAAAAGAGGAAGGCCAAAGACGTTTATGGATGTGGTGAGGGGAGACATGCAGGTGGCTGGTGTGACAGAGGACGATGCAGAGGACAGGAAGAGATGGAAACGGATGATCCGCTGTGGCGACCCCTAACAGGAGCAGCCGAAAGTAGTAGTAGTAGATTTTGGACCCTGAAATTTGACCCATTTGACTTCTATCGATTTGTATAATAGAGAGGAGTAATCAGAGAGGAGCTAGTGTTGAATTAGAGCAAATTATATGCCTCGGATGGCACCTAGCTGGTTGCTGGCTGGTTAAGTGGCGAAAGTGCAGCCTTTACTGGCCAGCCACACCTGGTCTGAAGACCTGTTTGGAGACAGGATTTCCACCATTTTGGAGCCAGGTGAGAGGAAATTCAGACGTAAAGCCATTTATGAGCAGGCATTGACATCAATAGTTAATGTTTGTTCAACTTAAATATTTCGTAAGCCTGACACTTAGGATGCAGTGTTAAAAAGAGTCTCCGGGTTTCCTTTTTAAGATTCAACTTGCACTGCTTCAGCAGGGCAGATTAATTAGCCACAGATGTGCCATGTTGACAGATGATGCCACTCTCAATTCTGTGTGCCATTAAAGAAGACAAAAAGCATACTGCCTGTCACAGTTTTTATATTTCCACAAGTTATGCACAAAAACCTAATGACCACACACAAAGCTATGTTTTTTTTAAGACAGTGCATGTTTGCCTGCAGTTTAGCACACCTGGAAATAGTTTTGGTGTCCAGTACCTTGCTGATATCCAGTTGCCAGCCCAGAGATGGAGGAGATCCTCCTGTTTATGCTGGAGTTCCAACCAGCGGTCTTCGAGCTGTGGGTCCAAAGATATTACAAGTCCTGTGCTGGTCCACTTTACGTTTCCTTCATTAATCCCCTTGGGAAAATTCAGGTACTGCAAATTAACCCATCCTAGCTGTGATCTGTGTAACTAGGAGCAGTGGGCTGCCGCCTTCACGCTGCACCCGGGGACCAACTCCAGTTCTTTTCACATTGCCTTGGTCAGGGGCACAGACAGGAGTATAAACCCTAACATGCATGTTTCTTTTGATGATGGGGGAAACCAGAGCACCCGGAGAAAACCCACCACAGACATGGGGAGAACATGCAAACTCCACACAGAGGACAACCTGGGACAACCCCCAAGGTTGGACAACCCTGGGGGTTGAACCCAGGACCTCTTGTTGTGAGGCAACAGTGCTAACCACTGGGCCACCATGCTGCCCACCGAGCTTTCCGAATTGACAAGTAGAATTTAGAGTGTTTTCACACACAGTCTCTTTAAAAAAAACTGCTCCCAGACTACCTTTCAAGGAGGGCAATTATACACTGAAATGATAATGTAATTGCTCTGTTATACTTGGAAATGGATGAAACTCAGTACAATATTTTGTTGCTGGTGTCTTCCTTACTGAGATATATACTTGGATGAAGACATTACACCTCCATCTCATTTTGTCCAAAACAAAGCTGCTGGTTGTCCCTTCCAATTCTTCCATCCCCTGGGCCATATTGATCCATCTTGGTGAATTGATAATCATCTCCCGTGGTTCTGCAAGAAAACTAAGGGTGACAACTGGCGACTTTCATGCTCTGACCACATTATAGCTGTCTACCATTCCTGCTGGTTTGCTTTGTATAACACCTGAAAAATCACATCAGAACATGCTACCCAGCTCCTGGTCCACGATCTGGTCATCTCTCGGTGGGACTACTAGAAATGCATTTTTCACTGGTCTCCAATCTCACTGGTTGCAATCTGACTGCTGCAAAGAATCCAGAATGATGCCGCCTGCTTTGTTTTTTAGCTGTCTCGATGCTAACATCTCACCTGCTTACCAGTGCAAACCCATATTAACTTGCTCGCCCTCTTTACTTTACTCACCCCTAGACAGTAGAATACCCTACTGGTAGTCTACTGTCTATGCCTACTCCAAAAGCAATAAGCTCTAGGTCCGGACTTTTCTCTCACCGAGGAGCAAACTCCCAGCCACCATCAGAGCTGTTTGCTTACTTCAGTCAAGAAAGGCCGATAAAACCCTTCTCTTTCAGGCCAATCATGAGCCCCCCCCAGCAATATCTTTATTAATGTTTTAAAATTACTTCCAACAACAAAGAAACAAGTGTGTTCTCATCCAGCAAGAGAAATATCAAAAGACAAAAAGATTATTGTTCATGTTGCACACTTGGACAAAGAGGGACTTCCAGGCGCGCATGGGTTTTCACTCTTTTTAATCTGATAATTCAGAGACACAGACACATCAGTCACTCGGTCATTTCACTGCAGGCGATCTGTTTACTGACGCACACATTCACTTTCAATATCGAACTTTAACTGTAAACCAACGCTCAGATAATCTCACATTTGTCCCATCCTGCCATTTACACAACTCATATTTTGACTACACACAGTTTGGTTACACGGCTCTTAGCCGTTTGCTAATATGAGGTGAAGCACCGTCTCCGACATCATGGACATTAATAAACTTACAAACGGTGATATAAATGTCATACTGTCTTATTAACACCCCACAACCCTTATGAACTCCATATATCTCTGTGTTGCTTCTCTTAAGGCTGTTTTCATCACTTTTGCTCACCTGATAATTCAGAGACACGGACACATCAGTCACTTGGTCATTTCACTGCAGGCGATCTGTTTACTGACGCACCCCGCCTTTACCTGAGGACCCCTGAGGACACCTCGCTGCCCTAAAGTGCCTGTATTAACTCCTCACATGTAACCCCCATTCATATAGCCAAATATTAAAGTTGTGATAAATAGTCCAAAAATAAACAAACCAATTAATGTGACCAACAATGCAAACTAATGAAAATGGGCTGCCCCATGTCCATAACAGTTCCAATATTACCCCAGGCCCCACATTCAGCATTACAATTGGCCTTTCTCTTACTTGTCAGACATTTGGAATATAATGACACAATGATAATAAGCAAAATAAAAAATCAAATCAAATGAGTTTCTCTGCTTTGCACAAGGGTTCCACTATTGTTATGTTCATGTCTTCCCTTCATTATTTGTATAACCTTGTCAAGCTCAAAGACACAGCTCACATGGAAAAGAACAATCAAGCATTAAAAGGAATCAGTCCAGGCAACTACAGAGGACCAATCTCATTTGCTATACCTCGTCTGCCATATTCATCATACTACTTAGATCCACACTTTCCATATATTGTATAAAAGGACCCCAAATGTTTTCAAAGAGCGATTGTTTACCTTTGATAATGTAGGTAATCTTTTCCAGAGGTAAAGTTATGGACAGTTCTTTAATCCAATTAATGAATTTTGGTTTACCAGTCTTCTTCAAAGAGAGTGAGACCTCTTTTTGCAAGCAGTAAACAACGATCCAAGGCAGCAACATCTTTCCTATGGTGTTTATCAGGGTACAAACCTAAAATGAAAAGCATGGGTCAAGTGTTAGGTGTATGCCCAACATACTCTCCAGATTGTTTAATAGCCCTAAAGAACTGTTTTTGCATTCCCAATCCGAGTGGAAAAAGGTCCTTCTCTCCCACCCACACCTGATACACGGGTCTGGGATAGCACTATTATACTTATTTATAGGAATTTAACCTTATAACAAATTATGCGATATCATGATAAAAAAGTCTCTATACCATCATGGGACTGTGACAATATCTAATACTACTACTTTCAGCTGCACCCTTTAGGGGTCTTCATGGCGGATCATCTGTTTCCATTGCTTCCTGTCCTCTGCATCTTCCTTTGTCATGCCAGCCACCTGCAGCCCCTCCCTTACCATATCCATAAACCTCTTCTTTGGTCTTCCTCTTTTCCTCTTGCAGCTCCATATTCAGCATCCTTCTCCCAATATACCCAGCATCTCTCCTCCGCATATGTCCAAACCATCTCAATCTTGCCTCTCGTGCTTTGTCTCCATACCATCCAACCTGAACTGTCCCTCTAATATACTCATTCCTAATCCTGTCCTTCTTCGTCACTCCCAAAAAAAATCTTAACATCTTCAACTCTGCCACCTCCAGCTCTGCCTCGTCTTTTTGTCAGTGCCACTGTCTCCAAACCATACAACATAGCTGGTCTTACTACCATCTTGTAAACTTACCCTTTAACTCTTGCTGGTACCCCTCTGTCGCAAATAATGCCTGACGCTCTTCTCCACCCACTCCACTCTGCCTGCACTCTTTTTGTCACCTCTTTCCCGCACTACCCATTACTTTGAACAGCTGACCCCAAATATTTAAACTCATCCAACTTCATCATCTCTACTCCTTGCATCCTCACCATTCCGCTGTCCTCCATTCACGCATATGTATTCCATCTTGATCCCATTGACTTTCATTCTTATTCTCTCCAGTGCATACCTCCCCTTCTCCAGGCTCTCCTCAACCTGTTCCCTACTCTCACTACAGATCACAATGTCATCCACAAACATCACAGATGGCGGCAGATGTACTCTTAGGTGCTTCCAACTATTACCATCTTACAATTCTGTGATTGCGACCATTCCAAAAGCCTCTGCGAACAGCACACATTGCCATTGAAACTCTCGTTAATGCTCATGGCAATTTGCATATTAAACCCATAATTTTAGGTCATTATGCCACTGTATTAAAGGTGGGGATACCTGCAGTCAGTTGAGACTGAAAGAGGTCACTTAGATGAGTAATGAAATGTTTCTCGCTCAATAAACGTTCTGTCCAGATGATCTGATGAGGTTTCTTTGATTTTCTTACCTGGATTATTGAGCATGCATAAAGACATTTTCCAGATTTTCGTTTCTACCTGTAGGTTGGGGGAAGATGAATCAGACAGTGACCAGAGAGTCCCAAGGCTGCATGGGGGATAGAGCAATAGGCATAGGCATCCTTTAATAGTGTGTAGCAATGATTCAGTATTTGTTTGTTTGTTTTTGTTTTGTCCCTGGTGGGGCACTTAATTTGTTGTCTGTATTTTGGCAGTTTGTGGCTGAGGTTTGCTCTGTTAAAAGCCTCAAGAATAATGAGAAGGGAGTCTGGGTATTTGTGCTCCATGTTTATTATCTGGTAAGCCAGGTGTTGCAATGCCTCACTAACACAGGCCTGGGGTGAAACATAGACACCAACAACAATAAATGATAAAAGTCCCGCAGTGAATAAAATTGTTTGCAGTCAACAAAAATGGTCTTTAAGTGAAGGCTGCATGATTTCTTCAACACTGACATCTGTACACCAACCTTCATTTATATAGAAGCAGATTCCGCCTCCCTGTTTTTTCCCCTGCCAGCTTCATTTTGCAGTCTGCTCAGAGGGGTTGGAACTGTGGCAGATGAAGTGTATGTCCGGTATATGCTCACTAAGCAAGTGAGATACAGGGCAGCAGATCCGGAAAAGACCGTCTTTGTTCTGTTGAGCAGTGGCAGGTCATCCATCTTGTTGGCCAGAGAGTGGACATTCGCCAGGTGGATTGATGGGAGTGCAGGTCGAAATCCCCGCTGCTGCAGTTTAACAATTGCTCTGAATCACTTCCCCAATCATCTGCTCTGCCGAAGCCCATACAAGAGCTGCTGCTCTTTCAACTAAAAAATTGGTAAAACTTTCCGGTTCAGTGAAAAATGGTAAAAAAGTCTGACCAGTGGATAGTCAGGGGTTTAAAAGTTCTTCCCTGCTGACTGTGATCAGAGAGTGAGAGCTGAAAACTAAACAAATAAACAAAAACATAAAAAGTACTTGAGAGTGCAGAACTGAGGCTGCCGTCGGTGGCGCCAAAGGAAGTGGAGAAGAAGCGGGTGTGGCTTCTCAGCAAGTCGCCATTACTGGAACGTATCATGATCTTTAAATGGTCTCTAAGCTACTAAGCTTACTTTATACTACTACTAATTTCAGCTGCTCTCATTAGGGGTCGCCACAGCGGATCATCCATTTCCAACTTGACCTGTCCTCTGCATCTTCATCTGTCCAGTAAGCCACCTGCATATCCTCCCTCATCACATCCATAAACCTCCTCTTCTTTTCTTCTTCCCTGGCAGCTCCATCTTTAGCATTCTTCTTCCAATATACCCAGCATCTCTCCTCCACACATCCCTCACCACATCCATAAACCTCCTCTTTGGCCTTCCTCTTTTCCTCTTCTCTGGTAACTCCAAATTCAGCATCCTTTTCCCGATATACCCAACATCTCTCCTCTATACATGTCCAAACCATCTCAGTTTTGCCTCTCTTACTTTGTCTCCAAACTGTCCAACCTGAGCTTTCCCTCTAATATATTGATTCCTAATCCTGCCCATCTTCACCACTCCCAATGAAAATCTTAGCATTTTCAACTCTGCCACCTCCAGTTCTGCCTCCTGTCTTTTCATCAGTGCCACTATCTCCAAACCATACAACATAGCTGGTCTCACAAACATCTTGTAAACCTTTCCTTTAACTCTTGCTGGTACCCTTCTGTTGCAGATTAAGTTGACACTCTTCTCCACCCACTCCACCCTGCCTGCACTCTCTTCTCCACCTCTCTTCTGCACTCCCTGTTACTTTGAACAGCTGACCTCAAGTATTTAAACTCGTACACCTTCGTCATCTCTACTCCTTGCATCCTCACCATTCCGCTGTCCTCCCTCTCATTCACGCATATGCATTCCATGTTGCTCCTACTAATTTTAATTCCTCTTCTCTCCAGTGTATACCTTCACCTCTCCAGTCTTTCCTCAACCTGAGCCCTATTCTCGCTACAGATCACAATTTCATCCGTGAACATCAAAGTCCAGAGACTCCTGCTTGATCTCGTCTGTCAACCTGTCCATCACCACTGCAAACAAGAAAGCGCTCAGAGCCTGATCCTTGAAGTAATCCCACCTCCAGCTTGAACCCATCTGGCATTTCAGCCACACACCTCACCACTGTCACACTTTCCTCATACATATCCTGCACCACTCCTACATACTTCTCTGCCACTCCTGACTTCCTCATACAATACCACACCTCCTCTCTCGGCACCCTGTCGTTTGATTTCTCTAAATCCACAAAGACACAATGTAACTCCTTCTGGCCTTCTCTATACTTCTCCATCAACATCCTCAAAGCAAACATTGCATCTGTAGTGCTCTGTCGAGGCATGAAACCATACTCTTTCCCATATCTTCATGCTGTGGCTGATCAACTTTATACCTCTGTAGTTGCTACCGTTCTGTACATTGCCCTTATTCTTGAACATCAGTACCAGTATGCTTCTCTCCACTCCTAAGGCATCCTCTCTTTCTCAAGACTGTGTTAAACAATCTAGTTAAAAAACCACAACCATCTCTCCTAAACATCTTCATGACTGCACAGGTATGTCATCTGGTCCAACCCCCTTTCTACTCTTCACCTTTTTCATAGCTGTCCTCACTTCCTCCTTGCTAATCCACCACACTTCCTGATTCACTGTCCCCACATCAACCAACCATCTAGCCCTCTCATTATCTTAATTCATCAGCCCCTCAAAGTACTCCTTCCATCTTCTCAACACACTCTCCTCATTTGTCAGAACATTTCCATCTCTAACCTTGATCACCCTAATCTGCTGCATATCCTTCCCGGCTCGGGAAGGACATGCCAATCAGTACAAGTCCTTTTCTTCTTCCTTATAGAGTCTAACCCTCATACGACACACCATACAGCTTTTTTGTTGTTGCCTTCACCACCTCTATCTTTACTTTACGCCGCAGCTCCTTGTACTCCTGTCTACTTTCTTCATCTCTCTGACTATCCTACTTCTTTGCCAACCTCTTTCTCTGTATACTTTGTTATACTTCCTCATTCCACCATCAAGTCTCTTTGTCTTCCTTCCTCTGTCCAGATGACACACCACATGCCTTTCTAGCTGTCTCCCTCACTATTTCTGCAGTGCTTGCCCAGCCATCCCGCAACTCTTCACTTCACTTCCTTCTTCAACTTCCACCATTTGATCCTTGGCCCTGTCTTCACTCTCTTCCTCTTCTTGGTCTCCAAAGTAATCCTACAAGCCACCATCTGATGCTGCCTAGCTACATTCACCCCTGTCACCACCTTACAGTCTCCAATCCCTTTCAGATTATGCCTCCTACATAAGATATAGTGCATCTGTGTGTACTTAACTCCACTCTTATACATTATCCTGTGTTCCTCCCTCTTCTTGAAATATGTATTCACCACAGCCATTTCCATCTTTTTTTCGCAAAATCCACCACCATCTCTCCTTCCACATTCCTCTCCTTGACACCATACCTACTCATCACCTCCTCATCACCTCTGTTCTCTTCACCAACATGTCCATTGAAGTCTGCTCTAATCACCACTCTCTCCTCCTTGGGTAGACTTTCCACCACTTCACCCAGCTCACTCCAGAATTCTTCTTCTTCTTTCTCTTCCATCTCACACCTTCAATTTCCAGTTTCATGCTTATTACTCTGTCCGATACTCTCTTCACCTCCAACACACTCTTGACATACTCTCCCTTCAGAATTACCCCTACCGCATTTCTCTTCCAACTTGCACATTGGTAGAAGAGTTTGAACCCACCCCCAATTCACTTGGCCTTACTACTCTTCCACCTGGTCTCTTGCACACACAGTATACCTACCTTCCTTCTCTCCATCATGTCAGCCAGCTCTCTCCCTTCATCAGTCATACTGCCAACATTCAAAGTTCCGATTCTCAACTCCACACTCTTACCCTTCCTCCTCTCCTTCTCCTTTGCCCAACACTAGCATAGTTTCCACCAGCACCCTGCTGGCCAACAGTAGTGGTGACGGTCATTGGTAGCCTGGGCCTCAACCAATCCGGTATGGAAATCTGATTTATGATGGGCATATTTGATTTGGCAATGGTTTTACGCCAGATGCCCTTCCTGATGTAGCCCTCCCCATTTATCTGGGCTTGGGACCGGCACTAAGAATGCACTGGCTTGTGCATCCTCAGTGGCTGGGTTCACTTTAAATGATCTCTAAGCATGAATCTTTATCTTACTTGTGGCTCAAAGAAGGTTGAATCAGTTCATCTAGATACGTTTATTGACAGATACGTTTTCTCACTCATCTAAGTGACCTCTTCAGTTTAAACTGACTGCAGGTACCCCCACCCTTATAAACAATACAGTGGCATAACGACCGAAACCACGACCAGTTTCATATGCAAGTATGGGTGTAACCATTAACTAGTGTTTCAATGGCCATGTGTACTATTCACAGAGGAAGTGAGAATGTTTGCAATCACAGCATTGTAAAACGGCAATAGGTGTACTCTTAGCACCCCCCCCCCCCCGGTTCAGGGATGGTCCTATCCTTGTCACATAGATGGCCTCTTTGACTCCCTGTTCAAACCAGTGTTCATCCCTATCAAGGATGTGCAGATCCCATCCATGAAAGAGTGGCCACTGGCCTGTAGATGGGTGTAGACTGCGGAGGCCTGGCCTGACGTGTTAGCTCTCCTGTGTTGTGCCATCCTCTTGGCAAGTGTCTGTTTAGTTTCCCCAATGTACAAGTCATGGCAATCCTCCTGGCACTTAACAGCGTACACTGTATTGCTCTGTTTGTGCCAGGGAGACCCGATCTTTGGGGTGGACCAACTTTTGGCGTAGTGTGTTTTGAGGTTTGAAAGCAACTGAGACACGATGTTTGGAAAACACGTCTCAGCTTTTCTGATACTCCTGCCACATACGGAATCACCACTGGTTTACGCTTAGGCAGCTGTTGTCCTTCTTCTCTCCTCGAGCAGCTGGTACACTGTTTGGGCGTCTTCCAGGCTTTGACAAATGCCCAGTTAGGATTACCACAGTTAACCAGGGCCTGTTTAATGTGGGATTTCTCCCCTTCCCTGCTGTCGGTGGGGACATTGTCAGCTCAGTGTTAAGTAGGTTACCATCATTTTCTTTTTTTAAATTTATTTCTGATTTTTCCTTTTTTCTCCCAATTTAGTGGCCAATTGATCCCTATTTTAATTCAAACACCCACCCTCGTATTGCATGCGTTCGCCAACTGCATCTCTCCGGCTGGCGGTCTCGAAGGAAAGCGCCTCCCCACTTTCGTGACAAGGCGAATCCAAGCCGAACCACTGTTTTTCCGGCACACACAGAGACGCATTCACATGACGAACACAAGCCGACTCCGCCCCCCTCCCGAAGACAGCGTTGCCAATGATTGCTGCTTCATCGAGTCCGGCCATAGTCGGATCTGACGAGACCGGGGCGCGAACCCCAGTCCCCAGTGGGCAACTGCATCGACTCCAAGCCGATGCTTAGACCGCTACGCCACCGCGGACGTTGGTTACCATCATTTTCAATCATGGTATTGATTGGTCAAGGTTGCAGACAGGCAGAACAGCAGGGTTATGATCACCGGGTTTACTTAAAACATACTTAAAAGACTTAGCAAACTGAAATGCAAGTACTCCCAAAAGGCAGAACAATCAATAGCTTTTTGGTGCAGCCAAGTTGTACTCAACATGATGAATGATTTTGAATTATGAACAATACACCTAAGTAGTAAACTTCCTGCTAGAGATAAAATTCACTTCCTGCTCATATACAGACAGGTGACAATTAACAGGGAAAACCTTAATTACTGACCCCCTACCGTGAGGGGGTCTGGGGGCTCTGTTATGCTGGGGGGGGGGTATTTTCCTGGCATGATTATGGGCCACTTGTCCTCTTAGAGGGATGGGTCGCTGCAAATCAATACAAAGTTATTCTGAGTGATCACCTTTATCCTATGATAAAACATCTCTATCCTGATGAGAGCAGTCTCTTCCAGGATGACAGTGCCCCCATCCACAGGGGACAAGGGGTCACTGAATGGTTTGATGAGTATTAAAATGATATCAATCACACACTATGGCCTTCACAGTCACCAGATCTCAACCCAACTGAACACCTATGAGAGATTTTGGACCGTTGTCTTGTACAGTGGTCTCCACCATCATAATCAGAACACCAAATGAAGAACGGTGTTCCATCCCTCCAGCAGAGTTCAGAGACTTGTAGAATCTATGACAAGGATTACTGAAGCTGTTCTGGAGGCTCCTGGTGGCCCAACACCTTATTAAGACACACTACATTGGTTTTTCATTTAATTTTTCTCCTGTCTGTATGTGTAAGATAATCAACTCAATAGTTTAAAAAAAATCTTGTTTTCATTCAGGCAAGCAGACGGTATCTCAGATAGACAACTAGCCATTTTACAGACAACTTGCTGATGTTATAAGAGCAATGGACTGGTCAGCAGATCTGCCAGCAAATCTGGTAACAAGACACACAAATATGAATCTTCACTCTAAATTGTGTATAGGTTATATACACAACACAGGAATGAACATATGTAGCAGATATTAAAAGAAACAACTGTGCTAATACTGCAGTAAGCCTTCAATACTCCATTGCTATCCTAATGTGTACATTATGTAAGAATAACAATTCACAGACAGAAAACGCAGTTATCATCTCATGGCTCGTCTGCTCACTGTATAGCTGTCAGACACTCAGCATCCATTTCTTAAGCTGTTTTCATACAACCAGACAAATAGTTGCCCTTAGCTAATTCGGTCAAACCCAGTGATTGCCCACAGAGCCCATTTCTAATTGGACCACATACAACACAGAATGTAGGGCGACACCAGCAGAACTTGAAAAAGAAAACTGTAAATTGAAATGTACTGTGTGGTGTGCTAATCAGTAGGATTAGTAGTGTAGCTGAGTGGATGTGTGGAAACGAGGGTGTGTGTGGGGTTGGGGGGGCTGGTTGATTTATTGCTTCCTGTCTCTGCCCTGATCTGCTTTCTCCATTCTCTTATCTTCCATGCAGACCGGCAGTTCCGATAACGCCGAGGGCGGCCTGGCGACGGCCTCACCTGGCATTGACTGTGGTGTGTTTGATGTCGTCGCGAGGAATGCGGGGAGCTGTGTCAGGGGTATCTGGCTGGGAGAGCTGGTGCTGGATCGGCTGGGAAAGCTTGGTCTGCTTCGTCCGTTGGGGCCGGGGACCACAGCCCCTGCCATCTGACAGGATGTGGAAGCGGGGCGGGCGACGCTAACTGCTAGCCCATGCAGACCGGCAGTTCCTCTGTCTGTCTTTCTCAGTCGCTCTCCTTCTCCGACTAAGGGGTAAGCCACCATTCAAAACATTCGGTTGTTTACCCTCCTAATTGGAGAAAGTATAGCAGGAGAATGCTGTCTTTAAGTCATCACAAGTCTAGTCTAGCAAACACATACGCGGGCATACACACACCTACGCATGCCTATGTAACACACACACACACACACACACACACACATATGCATGCATACACACAGACAGATTAGTCTGTCTCACACAGCGCAGTGAGAAGAAATAAAAAGTCAGACAAGGATATCAAATTATGTGTGTGTTTGTGTGTGTGTGGTGCTTTAGGCTATTTTTCTGAATTGTTTTAAAGTGATGTGAATGTCCATCCATCCATTTTCCTAGCAACTTATCCAAATCAGGGTCGCGGGGTGCTGCAGCCTATCCCAGTAGTCAATCAAACGCAGAACCTGTTCTGCAAAATCTTTTCTCTGGCTGTCACCTATGGGCGGCACAGCGGTTAGCACGGTCGCCTCGCAGCAAGAAGGTCCTGGGTCTAGCCCCAGGATACTCCAACCTTGGGCGTCTTCGCGGGTCGTCCTCTGTGTGGAGTTTGCATGTCCTCCCCGTGTCTGCGTGGGTTTCCTGCAGGTGCTCTTGAGATGATTGGTACATGCAAGCTTCTGCACCACGGCAAGGTGGCGATCCAGGAGAAGCGGGCGCAGGGGGGCGCGGGATATTCAACAGCAACAACAGTAAACAGCAAAGTTTCCAACAATATACTTCCATCGTTGCTGGATAGCACCAATTTTAGTTTGGTTCAGGTACCAAACAAGGATAAAGCCACAGCTGTTAATGTAGCACTGTGATTCAGGCACCTCAGCAAAAGAGCATGCAGAGAAAACTGTCTGGGACATTTATTGAGTTTAGTCCAAACACAGACATCAGCTGGCCCGCTGCTCGGTTACTCAGATCCTATTCAGGGGAACCGTATCTCACTGCAAAGATATTTACTTGTTTCTAAAGTTGAAGATGCAGCTCAGCTGTATCTCCCACAGTCAAGAGTGGTCATAGTTTTCTTCTTTTTTTCAGCTCAAAACACACAATTAGCCCCCCCCCCTGCCCCCCATACTAGTAGGACATTAACGTGCACCTCTGTGATTGTAATAGATATGGGTTGTGTAAATTGGAGTGAAGATGCATTGAGGAAGATTTGGGGTCTGATTGCCCAAAACACCTCTGGGGTTGGTAAGGGGCGTACTATGACCACATTGTAAAAATGGTGTTAGTGTGGAGTTTCCTATCCACGTTCAACATTTACATATAACAGAAATATGACAGTTCAAATACAGGTGGATTTGTAGTGAGAATTTAACAAAGAGTAATACATCAACAAACAAACGAGAAAACAACAATGACAACGAGACCTACTGCCAGATACTAAACTGCCTTTCCAGCTGTATGGCAGGGTGGAAGTGTGTATCACCCCTGGATCGCAGTTTCATGTGGATGAACTCATGTGTGTGATGTTGTATGGGTTGGATAGAATCTTCATCAGTGACTGTGTCTTAAATAGTCTTCTCTGTTGAATTCTGTCCAAACCAAATAGACCGCTGGCCCTGAACACAGAGATGAGAACATAAGACTGCCTTCTAATCTGCAGTTGCCTACGGTGCGACAACTGTCAGCTTCGTCCTTCATATTCAAAATCGGGAAAAATTGTAACGGTACAATTTGACCAATATTTCCTATAAAAAGCATAATGTGGGGGGGGGGGAGTCTGAGTAGCATAGCGGTCTATTCCGTTGCCTACCAACACAGGGATCGGTGGTTCAAATCCCCGTGTTACCTCCGGCTTGGTCGGGCGTCCCTACAGACACAATTGGCCGTGTCTGCTGGTGGGAAACCGGATGTGGGTATTTGTCCCCTAGCGCCTCCTTTGACCAATCGGGGTGCCTGTTTGGAGGGAGGGGGAACTGGGGGGGAACAGCGTGATCCTTCCTCACGCTATGTCCCTCTGGCGAAACTCCTCACTGTCAGGTGAAAAAAAGTGGCTGGTGACTCCACATGTATCGGAGGAGGCATGCGGTAGTCTGCAGCCCTCCCCGGATCGGCAGAGGGGGTGGAGCAGTGACCGGGAAGGCTTGGAAAAGTGGATTAATTGGCCAAGTACAATTTGGGAGTAAAAGGGGGAACCCCCCCCCCTAAAAAAAAAATAAATGGTGGCCCGGCTTTAAAAAAATTATAACTGGGCAAAATGTGTCCATCAAAATTCAGCCTATTCATTTTCTGCCATCCTTTGCCATCAATGCTGGTCCTGGGCCACGCCAAGTACACATGTAACAGAACACCAGCAGTGCCAGACCTGTCTGTAGCTTGGATCATCACTTTCTCGAACGTTTGTTTGTGTGAATGTGAGCTTGTGTGGGTCAGCTGTGTTGTGGTGTTGTTGACCGGCCGTTTCACCCTCAACAAATCCCTGTCTGAACGTCTTATGTCTCTGAAACCAAGTTGTAAAGAAACCACTGACAATGTAGCATCATGTCAGTCATTTTCAGTGTAATAATGAGTGTGTGCATGCATACGTATGTGTTTGTTTGTATGTGTGTATTTTTTTTAATCTTTATTTAATAGTTTTTTTTTTCATATCATATCTGAGGTTCATTTCTCTGCAGTCGAAGCTGGGCTGACAGTACAGTCGGAACATTAAGGCAGGAGAGAAACCCAACATGACCTCCCAGTAATGCGCTTAAAAGAAGGAGCAGGACAGGATGGCAGGACAGGATCGCAGAGGAAGTGAATATATAAAGACTGAGACACAGAAGAAGAACAGAGACAGGGTGAGAGAGCCAAAGAAAAGGAAGAGCGAGAGAGAGAGACAGAGAGAGAGAGAGAGAGAGAGAGAGAGAGAGAGGTATGCCATAGTGCATGAAAATAACCCCTGAAAAACTCTCTCCTCTCTTTTTTTCTGTTTTTGTCTTTCCCTCTCACATTACCCCATAACCCCGAAACAGGTCTGAACACCAACCAAAAAACTACCACTTAATGTAGCCGCTATAAACCAGACTCATTCATGTGTGTGTGTGTGTGTGTGTGTGTGTGTGTGTGTGTGTGTGTGTGTGTGTGTGTGTGTGTGTGTGTGTGTGTGTGTGTGTGTGTGTGTGTGTGTGTGTGTGTGTGTGTGTGTGTCAGTATACGTGAGTGAAATACTAGCAATTAGTGCCCAAAAGATGAATCTGTTTCTGTCAATGCCACCGTGTACAGTATGACAACTCAGAAAGACTAATGGATAGTAAATTAATACATCTCCACGTGCACACGCACGCACGCACGCACGCACACACACACACACACACACACACACACACACACACACACACACACGGTCAGCTTATTGAATGGTTGCAGGGATGCATCCATCAGGTGTTGTTGACAGCGTTGTTAGGTAAGACTGGTCCCACCAACATGTCTCACTTATTAAACTCAGAGCCATGTGTCTTGTTGATAGCTGCAAAGTAATAAACTTTATATTTTGCAGTGCCCTTAATACGTGACATTCATGTCAAAATGTTTTACACTAGAACGAAGCAAATTAAAACGAGCACACTATTGCAAGGGTAATGTCAGGGTTGCTAATATAAAATAGTCAAGTCAATATTATTTGTGTAGCCCAATATCACAAATAGTATTGGTTAAATGCAGAAAAGTAACCTGTGCAATGACAAAATAAAGTGGTTAAAGGGTTTTATTTAGGGAGCTGTTCCTTATCTGATGCAAGGGTCCAAGGAAAGGATGTTGTGTTGCTGTAAAGCTCCTTGGGGCAAATTTGTAACTTGTAATATTAGGCTATACAAATAAAATTGACTTGACTGGACAAAGTTTCTGCCCTACTATGTTGAGCTTTGTGGGGTCTAAGTTTGCAGGTTTTACTCAGTGGTGTAGTGGCCATTGAGGAAGTAGGCATACTGCGACTTAGATGGCAGATCACTAAGGAGAAAGTGGGTATACTCTCATATATATTTCAAGGGCTTCTTGGCTGATAGGTGATTATACTTTAAATTGATCATGTATATTTCAAGGGCTTCTTGGCTGATAGGTGATTATACTTTAAATTGACAGAAAAAGAGGTGGGTATACTCCGTATACCTGTGCATACCCTCCACTACACCCATGGTTTTCATTTTTCTCTGAAATGTAGCAACTACTGCTGAGACGCTCTGCAGGATGAGACTCAACCCCTTGGTGCTAGAGCAGAGCAGCACAAAGTGTATGAATTTATGGAAATAACTATGAATATAGAACAGTCCAGTGCTGCCCAATCAGAAACTATTGCCTGGAGAAAGTTTAAGGAAAAATCTTGGCATGGTAGCAGCATCTCCTCACTGCAGCCCCTCAGTTTGGTCGCAGCCCTCCTGTGTGGACTTCGCATGTTCTTCCCGAGATCAATAGACAGCATTGCTTTTGTGTATTTGCCTTATATTCAGACTGAATAGCCATTTCCTTACCACTCCGTTATGCAATCTGAAAAGAACTGCCTTCTCATTTGCTGTTTTCTGTCTTTTTTGGGGAGGGAGATTTGATTTTCCCTCACCGATCACAAGCCACTAACGTATCTGGTCACTCCAGATGCATTTTCAGTTGGTATAAGTTGTATTTGCCATAGATGTCAGCTGATGTTGATAAAACATGATATTTATGCAAAGACGGTTGTGTCAGTGTTAATAGCATTTTCCAGAATTCTAGCAGCCTAAATGCAAAAGTGAAATTGCAGCACAAACAGTTCTGAGATATCAGAGTCATTCTCCCAAATAGACCAGGTGTCTATTCCAGTAGGACTTGTGCCAAATTCTGTCAAACATTTGCCAGCGTTGAAGAGACTGTACTAATCTTCAAGACGTGGCAAGCAAACAGACAAAAAAGACCTAGACATAAATGAGTGAGAGGATACAAGATGTTCAGGCAAACAGAGAAGAGGGGCCAAAAGACTGCTAACACTACAATTCAAGTCCCGCCCACAAAGAGCCCGATTGGCTCGGTTGTTTCTTCAACCTGAACAAGTCGTTGACAAGAGAAACACCCCAACCGCCGAATCACTCCATGAAATCTGAAAAGTGGGCGGGGCAAGTGACTATAAGTGGCGAATAATGATTCAGGGGTCTGGAATCGGGCTATGTCTGTGTGTTACTACATATGATGGACATGACCGTCCGAGGCGTCTCCCTGTACTCTACCCACTGCCTGCTGGGATCGGCTCGCGCCCCCCATGAGGCCTATGGTGGAATTAAAGGTCCCATGAAACGACTTCTGGAGCACCACAACATCTGATATTTGAGGATATCTGAAAGAAAATGAACTGTTTTGACTACCCAGCAATGGCCGGACTTCTTAGAAGAACATGGACATTGATATGCTCTTGGCTAGTTTCAGTTTGGTGGTAGAACATTTGTCTTCTCTCAACCTCACTACCATTCATCAGAAATCTTGCTGGTACACAGCCGCAAGTGCGGGGCCATGGATAAAAAAAAAACATTATAAGAGCATTCTACCGATAAACACAAAAATAAGACGAAATTTTTTTGGTGCATTTCTAGAACAGTTCAATAGCTGTAAATCAAGTGCAGATAACAGAGGTAGCAAGAATTACAACACATTTTTCTTTGATGGGATATTTAAGCCTTCATAGATAATGAACGCTATAGCTTATTACATCACATCAAATCACATGTTGCAAAAATATGTTCCAATGAGGTGTGTGTTTAAAGAATAACGAAGGGTCCCTCATCATTCCCTCCATTGCAGTTTCACACCGATTAGACACGCAGTACTTCCCTGTTTGTGCTTTCAGCAACGGGGGGCCCAGATACAGACATGTGGAAAACAACACTCCAATCTCGGGCCAGCAGTGCATCCATAAATATTACCAGCCCACAGTTCAGCAGAGATAATTTCAGTGCCATTGATAAGCAGCATGACCAACGTGCACATATTAACTGATGCCAGGAGCCTGCTGATAAAAGCACAGTCCAGAGTAGACTTAGATAGATCTATCTATCCGTCTGTCTGTCTCATAACCTCCTATTCTCTATTTATATGTGTTGATCTTAAATTTGAATATTCAATATAGTAAATACCTTTCAAAATCGTGTGGCTTTTCATGTTTAACATTTCAACAACGATGAAGCTCTTTGCTACATGGACAGGATTTGGATTAAGCAGGTGTAGTTCATGGATGGATGGATTAGCTCTTTATGGCTCTACCTGGAAAAGAGCTTCACAATAAAGCTGATTATAAAAGTTATTCAAGAGATATTTTTTGGTGAGTGACGCTGGACTGTGCTTTTATCTGCGGGCTCCTGACTGCTGGTAATATGTGCACGTTGTTCATGATTAGGTTGAATCAATTACTCAAGCCAAGTAGACATCTCTATCAGCGTTAAGATTTTCTTACACAATATAGTGATGCTAAGAGTGTTTGTCTGCAGTCTCACAGTCAAAAAGGATCTTTTTTTTGTCCTCCATGGGACACCTTTCTCCAAACCCAGCAGGTCAAGAAAAACTTGCATCCGTTGACAGAGAAGGCAAGGCAAGTTTATTTGTATAGCACCTTATCATCCCAGAGGTCATCTACTTTGTCTCCTTTCATTTAATAGTGGTGTTGTTGCCATGACAACAACCAAAATATTTTATTATAAAACATTATCTTTTTTGGGGGGTGTTCTCCCCAATTGTACTTGGCCATTTACCCCACTCTTCCGAGCCGTCCCGGTCGCTGCTCCACCCCCTCTGCCGATCCGAGGAGGACTGCGGACTACCACATGTCCTCCTCCGATACATGTGGAGTCACCAGCCGCTTCTTTTCACCTGACAGTGAGGAGTTTCGCCAGGGGGATGTAGCGCATGGACAATCATGCTATTCCCCCCCCAGTTCCCCCTCCCCCCTGAAGGACGCAGAGGAGGCGCTAGTGCTGCGACCAGGACACATATCCACATCCGTTTCCCACCCACAGACAGCGCCAATTGTGTCTGTAGGGACGCCCGACCAAGCCGGAGGTAACACGGGGATTCGAACCGGCGATCCCACATTGGTAGGCAACAGAGCAGACCGCCAAGCCACCCGCGACGCCCCTTATAAAAATATATTCTGTATTAAATACCAAGGCAACAGTTAAACTCGAAAATCCAACCTAACTTTTGAAGCACGATGTCAATTTAATTTTATCACTGGAGTAATGACGGAATAATGAAAGTAGAATTCCTATTTCACCTGCTTATAATAACGTGGTCACCTCCAGACTCCATCGCTCTCTCTCTCTCTTTCTATCGCTCTCTCTCCTTCTACTCCTCTCTCACCCCCCTCCTCCAAGCACTCACCCATCCTTTCCCCATTTCTCCTGTCTTCTTCCATCTCTGACTTCTCTATTCTTCACTTCCCCCTCGTCATCTCCTGTCCTGTCTTCTCCCCTCCTGTTTGCCCCCTCCTTTCTCTGCCCACCTTCTAGTTATCCCCTCCTCACCCTCACCCCCCCACTCTTCTCACACTGGGAGATGGAGGAAGAAAGGGGGTCGCAAGAGAGAGGAGAGGGGGCAGAATGTGAATGCGTGGGTGGTGTAGAGTTCAGTGTCATTACATCTCCTGCCATGAAATGTGGGCCGAGTGATAGCGCTATAAAACCCAAATATGGGGCCGAGTGATCAAAGTGTGTATAGCTGATGGCTTGCATCGTGTGAATACTTGAGTCAGAGAGGAGGGGTTGATTGTGGGAGAATATTTACGCTCTCAAATTATTTGCACAGTTTGCTCCGTCACAGCTTGAACCGGCAAGTCCAGGGGAAAGCGGTGTCCCCCGACTAGATTTCACCCTCAGCTGGGGAAGCGGACATGGAGACAAAAGGAGGACGGCTGTTTAAAGAGAGGTCTTGAAGCTTGCAGATCAATGAAGGCCGTGTTCGCGAAAAGGTTGTACTACTTCAGTCACAGGACCAATTCCATCGATCAAGATGACTGTGACATAACCAGTCGAGGTACATCATATGAATACATTATGCAGATGCTGTAGCTGAAGGACCGCAGCAGCCACCATTTTATTGGACAGTTTCCCCATGGGGCGAGTATGCAAATATGGGGCGAGTATGCATGGTAATAGGATTTTTTTTCTCAATTTCAGCGAATCTAAAGAAGACTCGCATACAAGCACAT